>NW_026252360.1:0-194148 GCF_025094135.1 Mucor mucedo | reverse complement strand
AAGGAATCAATTACCCAATATAGATAGTTACTACTATCATAACACAAGGTTAGAAGAATACAGTGACTAAGGCTTACTAAAGATATGGAAGTACAATGTGTCTAAGATGACAGTAATTCCAAGTGTAACATATTTACAAAATAAGCAGTTAAAGGCGTCGTATTTGGGTACGATTTACTTAAGAATAATTAAGCAAATCGTTTAAATAAATAAACTATGAAATTAAAACAACCTTTGATGTTGCATATCAGCATACGCTTGTATACTGCTATACAACTTCTCCTACTTTGAGTACATACTTATATATAAACGATTGCATGATTGGCCTAAATACGATATACGAATGACAGTTGGATACAGAATGCTATACCGCTGAGTTACGATATCACCGATCGAGAAGAGAATCTTCTCAGATCAAATCAAGAATTATAAGAAAGAGAAACTTAATATTAATAGTTCTCTCAATGGCTTAGCTACCCATAGAGAGAATAGAACAGCTATTAGTATAAATGGTTCATTTACGTATATGTTGATATAATTATACTGCCTATAAAGAGTATAAAGAAATAGTGTATGAATTAATGGATACCTATCTTCTTCAACCAAATATACAAATTTCGATAAGATATTCTATATTTGGGATCATATTTTATGCATTAGAAAATTAAAGCATAAATGATCAATTACAACTATTATGTTCTATTGCCAATTACACTTGACAAACAAGTATGTATCTTTTAATAGTATCCTGTAAGAGGTAGCGGAATAAGATAGGTTATAAACTGAGTTTTATTATTATGTGCTTGGTCTAGGTATAAGTACCTAGTACCTAGTTACACAACTCTTACATTGTCCCCCTTATAAAAGGACTTTCTAAACTATACTAATAAACGCTCTATATAATATCTAATTCAAACTTTATAGATGTCTTTAATGTTTGCAGTTGTTGTCTTGATAATTCTTCTTTTGGCTTTTGAGTTATCAATCAGTTCTAATAAAAAGGCATCACCATTTTTGTTGGTTTCCTTTACTATCCTCCACGGGCCGGAAAATTTAGGTTCACTAAATTTCCAATTATCTTTCATCTTGATTTTGATAACTTCGTCCCCAACAACAAATTTCCCTTTTTCTTTTCTGTTTCGGTTGTAATATTTCTGCTGATTTTCTTGGCTTTTTTGAATATTAATTTTGATATCCTCATGAATGATAGGAATATAGTGATTTAAGTATGCGATCCATTCTTCAGCCTGATAACCCTTTGATGATAATCTTGGAAAATCTTCTAATGCTGGCAGTACCGCTTGACGACCAAACATAGCTTGAAAAGGAGTATATCCGGTTGATTTCTGTACTGAAGTATTAATACTAAACGTGACAAAAGGTAAATATAAATCCCATGCTTGTGGATTTGCTTCGCAATATAGTGATAGAGATGCTTTGATGGTACGATTCATTCTTTCAATTAATCCATCGGATTGCGGATGTTCTACACTTGTATCGACCTTCTTGATACCCATACGCTGACACACTGTTTTCATAGCTTCAGATATAAAGTTTTTACCATTATCTGTTATCCATTGGCCAGGTTTTCCAAATACAAGGATGACCGAGAAAATTAAGACATCGGCGACCGATTTGGTATCAAACGATTCCAATGCTGCAGTTACTGTCCATTTTGTAAAATAGTCCATGAGTACTAACAGGTATCTCTTTCCTGATGTTGATTCTGGCAGAATCGCAATATCTGCAGCCCATTTCTCCATAGGGTAACCTACTTCAATGCTCGTCATCTTCTTGTACTTGTGTGTGGGTGTTTTGAACATCTTGCACTTCTGACAATTCTTAATAAACTCCAAAACATCGCTTCGCATGTTCCACCACCAACCATTAGCTTGAGCTTTGGCAAGCGTCTTGTCCCTACCCATATGTCCACTTGAGGGGTTACAATGTATTGCCTCTAGGAATTTTGGGACCATTGTTCTAGGGATGACCAGCACTTTCGGCTTGTTCTTCTTGGCGTGGCATAACACTCCACCGTTGATTACAAATGGTAATTCAATAGGTGTATCTTGATCCAATATTGCCTTAATTTTTGGGTCTTCGTGTTGTTGTGCTTGAAGTTGATCGGCCGGAGATTCGTTTTGTTGATTTACCGATCCCACATATCCGCCTTCCTCATTCGTCACCCGGATTCGGGATAATGCGTCGGCATCGAGATGTTCACTACCTTTTCTATGAAACAGGTTGAATTCATAACACCAAATGTCAACAATCCAACGAGCGATACGACCTTTAGGATCTTTGGTGGCTAGAATCGACTTCAGTGCAGCATGATCAGTGTAAATGTTCAGCGTGGCTCCATGGACATAACAATGAAAATATTTCAAAGACCAGACAACAGCATAGCATTCCTTTTCCGTTGTGGTGTAGTTTTGCTGAGCAGCATTCAAAGTGGAACTTGCAAAAGCAATCGGACGACCTTGTTGGACTAAGCACGCCCCCACAGCAAAATTACTCCCATCGCAATGCAAATCGTACGGCAAGTTGACTTGTGGATAAGCTAACTCCGGTAGTTTGATCAGTCGATCTTTCAGCTGTTGAAATACTTTATTACGCTTGTCAGTAAAATCCCACGGAACATTTTTCTTCAATAGTTGGTATAGTGGGGCTGCCATTTCTGCCAAATTGTCAATGAATTTGTGGTAAAAGGTACAAATACCTAAAAACTGCTGTAATTCCTTTACATTGGATGGTTGAGGCCAATTCTGTATGGGTAGTGTTTTGACAGGATTACTTCGAACACCAGTTGCAGATACTATGAATCCAAGGAATTTCAGTTCTGGCACCAAAAATTGACATTTCTTGAGGTTTATCTTCAAGTTCCAGTGAGCTAAAATTCTTAAAACTTCTTGAACTTGACGGATGTTTTCTTCTCGTGAGGTCGAAAAGATTAAAATATCATCTAGATAAATAATAGTGAATTCTGTTACGCTTTGTAATAATGTATTCAAAAAGCGAGCAAACGTAGCAGGACTATTTGTCAAACCAAACGCCAAACAGTTATACTCGTATAGTCCACTGCTTGTTCGAAACGCTGTCTTGCATTTATCCTTTTCAGCAATCGATAGTTGCCAATAAGCCGATTTAAGGTCGATACTAGTAAAACACGTAGCCCCTCCTAACCGGTCCAGAAGCTCTTCCATTCGTGGTAACGGGTACTTATCCTTCTTGGTAATAGCATTCAACGGTCTGAAATTCGTACAAAAACGAGTACTTCCATCAGGTTTTGGCACTACTACCGGGTTGGAACTCCATGGTGAGTTACTTTTTCTAATAACGTTCATCTCTAGCATCTTCTTGACATCTGCTTCAATTGCTTCGTTTTCTTTTGGCGAATAACGTCTACTTCGAGATACAATTGGGTTACTATCGCCTGTGTCAATGTGATGAACAATTGGTGCATTCGTGATACTTTGGATATTGGTTTCATTGTAAAGGTCAGGATATAGAAGTAAAATGTTCGTAATTTCACCTGGTATTCCCTCAAATTCGTTACCAGTAGTTTGTGTGTTGACCGATACACTTGATCGTGGGATTAGTTGTTTATACAGCGGGTCCAAAAGTAATCCCATCTGTAATAACCAGTCCATACCCAAGATAGTTGTCAAGTTCTGCGTATTTACAACACGTAAAAAGAATCCACCTAAGTCCATACCTTGAATTGAACATGGCATCCACACGGCTTGTTTCGATAATCCACTTGATCCATTACCGTAAATAATTCTCAAGGGTGCTGCTTCACTGAACTGCAATGATAGTCGTTCGGCTTCTTTTTGCGTGATAGTACTGATATTAGCACCTGTATCAATCAGAACATTTGTTTTCATTTTATCACCAGATGGACTTGTTGATGTTGTGGCTTCCAAAACAAAATTGGTTACATCGGACATACCTCCTGCGATATTTGGGATGAGGTTGTCATTTCGAAGTGGGTCCAAACTTTCTTGATTATTTTGATGTAAAAAATAAAAATAATTATCAGTAATATCTATGTCTAGTTCATCACTCTCATCCGTAATTGGACTAATATCCTTACTCGCTATGGGAACGGCTTGTTGAGCATGTGATGATTTAGTAGGCTCTTTCGATTTTTTCTTGGAATGGTGACTCTTGTCCTTCTTATTATCTTGCTTCTCCTTAGCCATAGCCTTGGCATCCCGAAGTACGAAACAATCTTTCATTACGTGATTAGATTTATCGCACACATGACATTTCAAACCTGAAGAGTTCTTGTCCTTGTGATTGGACGAGCGATGACGATATTGCGCATTTACGTCGACATCCATCATATCTACCCCGTTTTCTGAAGTCATTGGAGCCCAGTCGACCTTAGTAGTTGGAGCTGTTCTATGAGCTGATGATCCATTCTTGTACAAAAGGCCTTGTTCCAATTCAATAGCTACATTCACGGCCTCCACCAAAGAAGATGGTCTAGTGGACATTACCGTATCAGCGACCTTGGAATCTACCGCGGAGTAAAAGAAACTAAGTTTCAATTCTTCATTGCCCTGTGCGACAGTCGAAATCAAATTCATGATACGTGGGCCAAAAGTAGCCATGGATTCCTTGTTCTGTGCTAAGGTTTTGAGGGTAGCAATGGATCGAGCCATCGAAGCCTTAGATCCACCATAAAACTTTTCAAATGCGATTATCAACGCTTCAAAGTTTTTGGTGACTGTGTCCGGTTGTGCTTCCCACCACGAGTTTGCGTGACCCTGCATAGCCATCATAAACTCAGCTAAGCATTCCTCATTGTTATATTGATGATATAAAATTACTTTACGAAATTGTGATAGCCATTCTTGTGAAGTAGGCTTATTCGTGCCGTAAAAAGCTGGTGTCGGGTGTTTGTTACGCGATTGCGTGTTTCTAACCACTGATGCCCGACCTGTGTTGACACGATTGGCTGATGCCATTGTTGCCAGATGTCTTGCTTGTGATACCACCGATGGTGTAGCTGAACCTACGGATTGGTTATCCCAACTGTTGTTGACAGATTCGAATCTCTCTGATTTAACATCCTCCTCCATGCGTGAACCATGCGTACTGATAGAATGTTGTTCCAGGTGTGAAGATTCGTTACCTCGGTGATATTCCCCTACAATTTTTTCCTTCGAGAATGGTGTTGATGCTTGTGTAGCCCTTTCAATATCCGTTCTGGTTACAATTGCGTCTTCAGTAATAGGAAATCCAAGCTTGATTTGTTCATTAAGCTTTCGATTTTCAGCTCTCAATGTATCACAAGTGAGCTGAAGGTTATCAACTTCCCGATTCAGACCTTCTGCACGTTCATACAGATCTTCACTACGAGTAGTCATTTCTTTAAGTTGAGTCTCCAAAAGTACGATGGTTGCCTCATTTCGATTTTGCTGTTGGTGAGCTATTTCCAATGAATGTTGCAATTTCGAAACTCTATCTTCCAATTTTTCGGTTCTTTCATCAATTTTTGTGGTCAGTTGCTCATAAAACTCTTTTTGTTGAGCAAGTTGCCTATCATAAAATATTTTAAGATTTTCAAATTGTTGGAGATGGGTGGTTTCCAGTCGACTTTCTCTTTCTTCCACTTCCTTTCGCATACTGTCAATTTGTGTCTGATGGTTCATGTTAGACTGACGTAATTGTTCGACACTGGATAAACGTAATGCATCCATTTCATGATCAAATTGCATCTTTAATTGTTGTGCTTGATACTGAATGTGTTGAATCTCGGCGTCGTTACTTCTTTCGGTAGCTACGATCTGATTATAATCGAGGCTCCATGGATTATGAGGTTGATCCCCTCCATTAGAATAAGACATGATCGACAAGAATTAACAGTAAGCTGATTTTATTTGATTATTATCAAGGTTGTTTTTAAGACAATAAACGCTATTTAAGCTACTCCACCAATGTAAGAGGTAGCGGAATAAGATAGGTTATAAACTGAGTTTTATTATTATGTGCTTGGTCTAGGTATAAGTACCTAGTACCTAGTTACACAACTCTTACATATCCGTTACACGATCTTACAAAGAAGTGTGCCACTGCACCAAGTATTTGTCAGAATACTCGTGTTCCCGTTTCACACATCTGGGACAACGTTACCTTTAATCAATTCTAACGAGTAGAGTTTAGATAACACAAGATGGAAGACTAAAATATAGATTTATTCCAAAACCAGAAAGGTTGACTCATCATAAATCCAGGAGATGTTGGCAATATAAAAAGGATTGATTATTTTATAGCAGCAGAGTTCTTTAGTCTATTTTTACCCTAATAAAAATATTCGTTTTATCTCATTATTTTTATAAGTGCTTTTTATCAAATATCACAGATAATTTTCGTTATCTTTGTATGGCTTCTCATTAAGTGTCATACGACTTGCAACAAGAGCATCATCACCGAATGCATTGTGATTGGAACTGTTGTCAAAGAGGAAAACAGCTTGACAACCGGGTGGAGCAGCTCAAACAAAGGGATTGCATCGTCTTGAAGCTGCTCCAACATGTCAGTGTACTTCCAGTACCCTTCTCTGCCCACACCCGCTTTGAAAAACCTTCTAGAAGTCCAACCAGCACTCTTCATGGTTCCATGGCAAGGCCATTGAAATTCACTGACCATTATTGACGATCCTGGGCCCTTCTTTCTGATATGGCTCTCACCTTCTAACAACCACAGATCATCCTTACCATCATTTGCATAAAATGTGGATTCATCGTGCGTAACAAACACAATTTGTTTTATATCTTCATCCAGAACTGCCTCAAGAATCTCCTCCTCATTGTCACCAGCATAAAATTCTCATCTTTTCATGTATTCGACCATTCTTTTAGACCATTCATCTCGTTAGTTGACCAGATCTTCTCTTTCATGGCCATCGAAAAAATAGTCTTTTTATTTTTTCGGTATGAATATCCCCATTCGTACAAATAACGGGAAATTGTTGTCATACTTAAGTCATTTTCAGCCACACCAAGAACAGAAGGAATGATTTGCTCGTCGATAATCTTTTTGATGATAATCAAGGAACGAAGAGCTGGTTTCATCTTTCGAATTTCTTCCAAAACGGCCATCTTGACATCCGAGTCACTTAAAAGTGATACTCTCTTAACATGGGCGCCTTGCGAGTGGTCAGAAAGCTTACCCTCGTCAATGAACTCCTTTGTCCACTTGCCAATGGTCATCCCACGGTATTCCTTTGAATTTGGGGCCAGAATTTTTCGGCTGCTTTTTCTGAAGCCAATCCTTTCTTTTTTCCACCCAAACGATTCAAGCAATATTCGTACACAGATAAATACCTAGCATTGTTGTATGATGCACGAGCATTATTGTCCTTCTTCTTACCCATTACAGGTGCAATAAGAGCCATGACAGCAGGCATAATGTTTTTGATCCCTTCGATTTCTTTTTCGGTGTGCGGAATTAACTTTGTTTATTGCGGCGTTTCCACACTTTTTACAACAGTATATCCAAAACACGGAGGTGTATGTGCTGGATCAATGTTTGCAGTCTCGGCGTTCTTTCTCCTTTTGTTGTTCTGGAAGTACCGGTGTACGTAAGAGGTCTTTCGGTTATTTCTGTATTGCTATCTGAAATAATATCAAGACAACTCGCCTCAGCTCTAACAACTTTGTGTTGTGATCGAGCTTATATACAGATATAACTCTAGCAGCAATTCTTTCTTTCTTATTTGATAACCTTTCTATAAATCATTATTGCATTACTCTTTAAATCAAATACATGCTATTACACTCTATTTACTACGCATTGATTACTCATCAACATATAGAAAACAATAGTCATACATTTATTCCAGATAATACAATCCAATGATATGATCGCTCGTCAATAACAAGATTCTCGAAGGTACCATGAGATGCTCGATCTTCAATTGACAATACGCCTATTGTATATTTGAAAGGTTTCACTTTAATGATTGATATTCAGCCAGCCCTGAATATGTATATAAAGAACCCAATTTATTGTATAATAAAGACTTGAGTTTATTTTTGCAGTTTGATAATTTTACTTCGTCAAATTTCTTTATTTTTATTCTTAATTCGTTGCTTTATCTCTCGAATTTCTCACTTTGGCTTGATCCACTAGTTGATCGTAAATTAATTCCACTGTTTCCCATTCCAGGAGTACCGCCTCGGCAGATTGAATGCATCCGTCTTCTCGTATAAGTCTGTTTCTAATAGCCTTTTGTTTTTTGTTAGGTCTGGGCATGTTATGATAGAAAAATTGCAAAAAGGATAAAAAGGAGCATTTAATATTCGTCAGACGCGTCAGATTGTCCCCGTTTGATTTTAGGAGGCGACAATGAAAAGACTCTCAGCATTTATTTTTATATAAAGTAATAAAGGTACCTTAAAAAATGATCGTATACAGTTTTAGCTACCTAAATTTATATCTAAACAATTTGTAGAGTATTTATTTAAAAAACCTTAAAACTTTAAAAATATGTCAAGTCGGCTCACCCAAAAAGGAATATGTATCAGGGGTAATATTACATGCGCGACATAGTGGTGTAACGACCGAAAATGAAAGAAGTCGTAAATACTTTACTTTTTTCTTATAAGTTAAAAAAGCAATCATAAGACATTCTTGTACATAGTTTTCTCTTTTGTTTTATGCAACTAAATATTTCATAGAATTTATTTTTGGAAAACCTTATGCATTTACAAGATCTGCCATGTTAGGGATTCCAGTGGGACTGGGTTTTTTTGGGGGAAAACATTTATGGCACATTTCTCAGTAGAAATAAGGCCATTCTATTGGCTGACATTTACATGAACGGAGAATGAACTTAATGGGATGTGCATAGTAGTGTTTCAAATCTCCAACCCCACTTATACGCCCCCGCTTAATTTTTTGAAAAGCGACCAACTTTGATGTCCTACAACTTTTTTTTTTTTGCAGTAAAAATGTTTTTTTATTCATAAGATATTGTTTATAAAGACTCTTTAAATAATATCTTTTGATTCGCATTGGTATATCGGTTGATTTGGGAAAGTTTTAGGCAATTAAAAAATACAAAAAAAAATCGCTATTTAAAACTGGAGGCACGTTAACTTACCAAAATGCTTTGTGACGGATAGCGACGAAGCCTTGTTGGGAGTACTTAAGTCTGTTTTCTCGGAGAGTAAACAAATCTTGTACTAGATTCATATCCAAAGAAATTTCATTTTGAGATTTAAAAAAAATTTGTCCAAAGAAAAAAGACCGGACTGTATGTTAACTGTCATGAACCGCTTAGGTTTCAGTTGCATATTATCATGCAAAATGTCTCAGATCATTATTGAAACCCAAATAGCCAATTGTCCCTGTTCCACCTGTTCCCTGTTCTCTGTCTCCTGTCACACATGTCACTGTCAAACATCACTATTGTATCCTGTCTAACGTCTCTGTTCCAAATAATGTATCTCCGTTATCCCTTGTCCTTGTAAAACCCATTTAACACCCGTTTCCTTTGTACCTCTGCCTTTGAACTCCCTTGTAAAACATTAATAATATCAGCCCATGTTATCCTCTGCATCTATCCCCGAAATTATCTGTATCTATGCCCGCTACCCCAAAGATGTCCCAAACTCAATATGACTAATAATCTGTCTCTGTATATCTGATCCCCGAACCCTTGTTTACCCGACCTGTCAATTAATATAAATAACAGCATGTTTATTTATTCTTATTTCTGTATTCAAGATCTTATCTATTTTTCCTGTTTCTTTGAATAAACCTTTTGCTAAATTCCTTTTATATATATATTAATACTAATAGATATATAATTTCTCTTTGCCTCGTCCCTCACCTTAATAATCATTCTGTTCTGCTCTTGCCCCGCCCCGCTCCTGACATTAACATTTAAAAGACGGTAAGAATTCTTTCTGACTTAACTTATTGTTATAACACAGGAAACTTGTTGGAAATGAAGGTCAAGTCCTTTATGGCTATCATAAAGCAAATGGCAACAAAACGTAAAATTTTTTCTAACTAAAGATGTGTACGAGGCCTTTGTATCAACCAAGGGCATGTGTTTTATAAATAAAGTAAACTAAATATGGGAAGAGGAGGGCGGAAACAACAAAAATCCTTGCTCTCGTGTAATAATTTCAATACTTCATAAATTTGTATCTACATTATATTACACTTGGAGCTATCGGATCTTTGTTGTGTATCCAGAGTAAGTCTTGTAAAATCAGTAGAAGTGTTCACCGATACACGGTAAAATTGTCCAAATAGATCCTTAGAAGACCAGTTACCATGGACAACAATATCATCAACAGAAATTTCCGACAGTGCCGCCAATGTGGAAGCTAAGGCACGTGCTCTTCGGGGAGAAGTATCAGAAGGGCAAGTAACATAAGTCATAATCGACTGGATATGCTTGAAGATTTGTTCGCTACCTATAGCAACAGTATTGACTTTTTGACTCCTAAAGAGTGCGTTGATTGTAACGTCTGGAAAAACTGGGTGAGGGTTCATGGCCTCGAGGTGAACAATCTTGGTACAATAAAGTTGATAAGCTAGATCGGGCAGAGCAACAGATTGTCATGAGGATGAATAGTGTGGTAAACGGGATTGGTTTACACAGAAAAATAAAAAGAATAAAAATAAAAACAGGGAATAAGTTAAATATCCAGTGTGGTTTTATTCCAGGTTAAAGGTTAAAAATAAACTAAAAGAAAACTATCTATCTAGAACTTGTCCTATTTATATGAATTGTTAGATGGTAATGATTTCTAATTGTGATAAGCTGTTACTGTGCTTATCACTATCTTATGCTTGAGAAACTATATTCTGTGTATGTTACACAGAAAAATGGCTGTCTATCTTTTATGATTACAGCAGGTATATTTGGATTTGAAGATACTCTGTGAGGTAACACAGAGTTTTCTTTTTCTATTTCCTTATTATAGAAATTCTGTCCCTGTCTATGACTAATGGTAGAATGGTGATAAGGATATTTTACTGTCATATCCTTATCTAAATGGTATTATGTATTTTATTGGTTGTATGCTTTGTTATGCAATTGTGTATCTTTATTATTGGCTGTAGCCGTTATTATTTATGTAGTTTATGTAGTTATATATTATGTGTTTTACCACAAATAGTAATTGTTTTGGTTATGCGAGCACCAGCTCGTTTCACCTTGGGAGCCACGATGACCAATTTGAGGATCATATCTTGGGATATCGATCAATATGTCAAGTCTACGCATTCCATATTTGAAGGTATCAGAGAGCCCACTATAGCTAATAACCATACAGTTATAGCTGTTTACAGATCTTTGGACAATGAAGAAGTAGGGCAGAGTGAGATCAAGTATTCCAACGCTGGAGTGATGTTGTAGTCCCATGTTTTAAGTGGATTGATGGTGTTTGCTTTGAGTGCTTTGCAGAATTGTGTGTACTTTTCCGACATTCGAATAGTGTTTTGCACCTGAAGTGAAAAGAGTTGAATCAGTTGTGATGTATAAGTAGGTGTAGATCATTTTTTCCATTGTTTAAGAGAGTGAGATTCCGCCAAAAAATTGATTACTTAGGATATTGGCTGTCCTTGGTGAATTATGTCGCGTACGCTACACCAGTTAAGAAACGTACTGTGTATATGCATAGGGAGTGGGTCTCTTGGAAAAGTGCGTATTGATGATAGCTAACGGAGATTCGAAAAGACGGAGTCGTTTTACTAAAGGTTCCAGGCCAGAAAAGTCCATTTCCGACTCTTCGTAAGGAGTAATGATTCTTGATCGCTTGTGTTCTTTATGGAGACTTCTAACGGTAGAGGTGTGGATCGTGCCAGTTGTAACGCTAGAAAGTATCAGGAGGTCGACGGCCAATTCGGTGTGATCAGGGTTGCTGGTCGAGGTTCCTGCAGTAAACGTTGTAGTGTCTTCAGTGTTAGGTTCCATGGGGGTGTTAGTATAAGCGACCTAGTAGGTGTCTCCATGACTTGCTGAATGCGTTCGTACACATGGCTTGAGGATGGTAATTCCAAGTGACAAATAGCGGGAGAGGATTTCGTGTTGGAGACGCAAAGAGATCTACCTCTTGTGGGCCGCATAGACGATTGAGTTGATTGAAGGTCTTTGTTGGCAGTGACCACTCGATTTGATCATGTAGTGCTCTTGATGACGCCTCCCCCGATTCAACTTGGACGGGACGTATAAAGTTGACAGCTGAATGGAATTCTGAAAGCAGTATGTCCATATATCGAGAGCTATGGTGTTGAGGGTTGAGGATTCGGGTCCCCCAAAGTGCTTGATGTACGCAATTGCGGATGTGTTGTCCATGCATAATTGGAGATTGTGATGCCTGTGAAAAGGAATAAATTGAAACACCTTGTCGATCACTAGCAACTCTTTTTGATTGATGTGGACAGATTGCTCTTGCTTGGTCCCTTGGCCTTGGATAGAATGTTGATCCCAAACAATTCGAAATTCTTGATCGGATGCATCCATAAAAATTTGTGTTAGTGGAAGGGTTGACAAGAGATGATTCCCATTCCATTTCGTCATTTGTGTTATCCACCATAATACTTCTTTCTGCATCTGTGCATTAATAAGATAATAATTTAGTTAACGAGAACGGTACAATTGAGCTAAAAGGTGTCGAGTCCGAAATTGTGCTTGATAGTTGCCTAACTGAGGAGCCATGGCCGATCCTATGAACCGGGCTAAGGTGGACCAACTGACTGTTGATTGCTTGAGAAGGGAGTACGCCATTCTGCGGATTGCTCTGATTTTCTTCCCGTGAACAGAAATGGTTATATCTTCTTAGTTGATATCCATCCATAAGTGATTAATAGACTGTGAAGGTGTCAGTAATGATTTGGACATATTGATCAACCATCTCAAGCTGGTCATTTTTTTGCATACCTTGTGAGTAAAATCCGGAGCTTGTTCCATTGAGGCTCTTATAATCAGAAGATCGTCTAGGTACGCGGTAATTCGAATCCCTTGTTGACAAGCCCATTTCAGTACTGATTTTGTTGAGGATATCATAGATATAATAATAAAGTTAATTGTCACATCACATTATGGATGGATAATAAATATAAAAGTTAATCATGAATCACGCATTACCCCACTTGTTCTCATCCTACCGTTGGAGTCTGTACACAGGGCACATCCCTGTGGCGAGTAAATATTTATTCTGCAAAAGCAATACAATCGAATGGGCCTGGACTATAGAATATTAATAGATCCTGAGCACAAATATTACTCTTGTCATTTGATGTTATAACTGTTGATCCCTCTGACTAATATTTATATACTCAGTATGGAAGGGCTAAAATTAAAGACATGTTGATTATTTACTATCACCAGATTATTACATCATGATCCAATAAGGCGCTTACTATTCTCCCTAGAACTATCCCAGTTCTTTATATAAATATCCATAGTTTTTTCTCATACACCATCAATATCTTTTTTTGAATTCAATTTTATATACGTTTTTAATTATATTTTTTCGTCCATAATAAAAGTGGTATCCAAGTTCTAACAGTATCACTTTGGTTTATTTTTTATTTTGTTCTCCATGCAAAACAGGTTTGAGACTGAAAGATAAAACGCGGTATTGATACGTGTTGAGGTTTCACTGAAATCGCAGGAGATGACGATGTTGCGGCTGAAACAATACATGATAAAATGCGTCTTGTAAATCGATGAATGTCAAAAAATTGCCAGGTTGTAGTAGATGGGTGATAGTTTGCATGGTTTCCATCTTGAAATGCTGGACTGGCAGGTATGATTGAGAGGCTTGAGGTCGATTACAGGTCGCAGACTCCACCCTTTTTGGAATTATAACAAATAAATTACTTCTGATTTGATAAAAAAATATTAAGTATATAAAATGAAATAATGGCACGATAGGTACGATTATAAGTCCTTGTTACTTTATTTAACTGAAGTTTTAACTATAAAATAATGGGGTTTATTTATACTCTTTTAAACGCTGACTGTTATTAGAATTGCTAGTCCATAAATTTATCTTTACTGTTGAGTTCTACATGAATTCAAGGGTACGTTGTCGCCGACAGATTGCTTCAATGATTTCTAACAATATTTTCTATCGGCTCTTCCATTGTATTCAATGTGTCAGATTTCCAAATTTGGATAATTTATATAAATTTGGACTACCGATGATTTTACTGTATGTGCGTTTAGCACAGTAATCACGAAAAGGTTGGTGTGGTGATCCACCTACTGTTGTTACTAATCCACCATAAAACAATATTAAAAATAAATCTCATGTCATCACCCCATACATTATTACATCACAACACGAACTAATCTCTTATGCATTATATCATATCCAACTACAAGCACTATTTTAGTGCTGTGTAACTTATCCATCAAATTAAATTCATAATCCGATTTCTCTTAACATATATAAATATGCAAACTGATATTGAGAATAGAACTCTCAGACTTTGAATCTACTTTTACTCTTAATAAAACTTAAAAGCAGTCTCAAAGTATTTTATTGTTTTTATTTATCTATCTCTATCCTCAACTATCACAGTTGGAAACGAATCCGTTTGTTGGATGTTGATGCTGTAATACGTCAATTGCTTGTTGTTGAAGAAGGTTGTGTATTTCGGTGTCTCTCACTTGCTAAGTGCTGTTGACTGTTGAAAGACGACATAAAGATGGTTGAGAGGGGCGAAGAGTTGGGTTGGAGATAAGTGGAAGACGGTAGCCATAGATAAGACATTTAATACCCACGGAGGAATGGTGAAACTTAGAATATTGAATCATTCTAATCGAAATAAAGCTAGTCTTCCACCTGACATAAAGCCGCTGCTGTTGGTGTGGAAATCGATGAAGATTTATAAAATAAAAACAAGAAAATTATCAAACTTGCAAAAATTAACTAAGGCTTTAGTAAACAAATAAAAGGGTGTATTTATATACACATTATTTTAGACGTTGATCACAGATGGGCTGATGACGGTCGTGGGTAGATTTGTCCAGATAATACTCGGATGTAATGATCCCATATATAAAGGCCATAATGAGATGTCAATAACAATAACAATAATATACATTCTACTGTGTATGTCTTGTAGCAAAATATTCAGGAGAAAATGTAGTTCTTAATTCAGATACCTGTGGCACCTCAATGTGGCGGATGTAACCTGCATATGTTTTCATATCAATGTTATTATTTAAATGTATGTCTTATACTTGTATGAAGGATGATATGAGATCAAGCCTGTACATAAATTAAATGATCAGTATTTAATATAACAGTATCAATAAGAATTATATTTACGATTATCAAATGGAAGATTTAAGAAGTGTAGGTGGAGTCATATATTAAGTATAAAGTCTCGATCACGACATGCATCAAATCTGGCAAGGAGTACTATTCAAACAAGCTTTATGGGTAAACCATCAACCAATTCCAGTCTATAAAAACACTTTCCTTTCATCGACGAAAGTGTGTAGGTGTACCCCCGCCATTATACTAACCATACGAGCCGAGTTTTCATTAGAATTTTACAACTCCAGAATTGAATTATATTGCTAGATTTCCAGGTTTCTAACGAATATTTTTATTATCGAAAAAGCCAAGAAAATTTGTTTGTAAGACAATTTAGGAAACAAATGTTTAAAACATTTGAACACTCTCTTCGACTACTATGATAGCCAAAATTTAAAGTTTTTTAAACAATTCAAACTATGTTTTTTTGGCAACGCGATCGTTGTTCTTTCGCTGTTATGCTCGTTCTATGTTACCCTTACACAGAAATACCGGAGTAAAAACCTAACAAGAATTTGAATATAAGCTATGTCACAAACATATATGTTTATCACATGTCAATTATGATGGATTCAAATCTCGATAAGAGCGATATGATATTTCGACCATTTGGTGTCAGTTGTGGGTTCATAATCCCATAATACGACTACGTGCACCCTGCATGACCCTCATAAAATTAGCTATGTCTAAGGCTGTTCTCAAGCAAAAAATTTCATACCCCCCTCCGTAAGGGAATTATAGCCTTATATTTTCATAATTCTGCCAAAAACTAAGACAGTACGCTATCCTATTTTGAGAATTATTCCACCTTCTGAGGGTGGTCTAATTTTTTAAATGGCTAGTAAGAATTTTCAACGTCTTTTGGCTGAGAAGTATGAAATTTTAAGTTTATAATTTCCGGATGGAGGGGGGTCTCAAATTTCTCCAAAAAGACGGGGGTATCAACTTTTTTTCTTGAGAACAGCCTACGTTACACATTTAATTAAGCATATCATTCAGTGTAATACTTTCTGCGTGTTAGGGCTGATTAATGTTACGGTCGTATGTCAATGCGAATCGCTGAATTTGTGATTAGATGAGATGCCAAAAATAACCAAGATTACATATTTTACCCCATGTGGCTTAGCATGCGATTCCAGTTCTTATTTTATTTAAAGGGATAATAACATAGCGTGACTTCTTTTTTGTATTCTAAAAAAAATTTTGTTTTCAACTTTGAGTTTTTTCTTCTCTTCACAAGCTCCCGTTAAATTTTTTCCCAAATGGAGCAAAACAAGCGATCAAACGGCGACATTAAAGTCCAAGAAAGTCGAAATGATTTGAAACGAAAACATAAAGGATCACCTTCAAGCATGTCTTCCTCAATTAGTAATCTCGCAGCTGTAACCTCCATAGCTTACACACCATCCAAAATTACGAATGAGCGAAATTCCGAGGACCGTCCGAAAATAACCAAGTATGAATTACTGGAAAAGCTGGGCCAAGGAAGTTACGGGTAAGTTTGTATATATTCATGTCATTACTGAGTATACCATCTGACGTAAATAATATCACATTACAGGGAAGTCTTCAAAGCGAGAAATAAAGAAAGCAATGACTTAGTTGCCTTAAAAAGAATGCCAATTGGGGACGAAGGGGAAGGGGTAAGTATTAGATACTTTGACTGAAAACTATAAATGAGTTGATCTTAATTACATTAGATACACCTCTCAACTATACGGGAAATCAATATTCTTAAACAACTGAACCATAAGAATATCATCCCCTTACGTGATGTTGTTGTTGATTCAGGTACGTTTAATCTTATTGGAAGCCATGAATATGCAACTTAAACTCACTTTTTTTCTTAGAAAACCGAAATATTTATATTGTACTCCCGTATATGGAACATGACTTGGCAGGCTTACTGCATAACCCAAACGTACAATTAACTGCGCAAGATATCAAGACATACCTAAAACAATTATTAGAAGCAACAGCGCATATGCATCAAGTAGGTTATAGTGATTAAAATAGAACATTATTTACTGACACCTTTTTATTTCTATAAAAGAGCCGCATCCTTCATCGCGATATAAAAGGTAACTTCTATAAATAAAGACCAAAGAATTCCCACATGGTGCCAAAGTTGGTAGACTAGACTAACTTTTTTGTAGCTTCTAATATCTTAATCAACAATGACGGTATTTTACAGATTGCCGATTTTGGTCTTGCACGGGATATGGATAACGGTGATGAAGAGTATACCAAATCTGTTGTTACTAGATGGTATAGACCACCAGAGTTGATTCTTGGTGAAGGGCGATACACCAGTGCAATTGACATGTGGGGCGTTGGATGTGTTTTCGGCGAGCTGATAAAATCGAGGGCTATATTACAAGGACAAGACGACCTTGATCAATTAAAAAAAATATTTAATTTGTGTGGCTCGCCCAATCAAAAAAACATGCCTAACTGGCACAAATTACCAGATGCTAGGAAGACCCGGTTTAAAAAAACTGTGAGACGTGTTCGACGTGAATATTCCAGTTTTGATCCTCTTGCTGCAGACCTCTTAGACAAGCTACTAGTTCTTGACCCCAAAAAACGATCAACAGCTTTAGAAGCTCTTGACCACAATTATTTCTCTTCCTCGCCTTTGCCCACAAACCCTGCCAAGTAAGTCATTTATATATCGCCTGTCAGAAAGACCGCTTTTATTGATACCTTATACTATTTAGTCTTCCCAAATATGAATCATCACATAATTATGATCGTCATAGAAACAAGAAACCTCGACATGATTAGGTCTTTCTTTTTCACAATTTTTATTAAATTTTTTAGGATTTCAAAACTGCTAATATGTTTCCGGGCTTTTCTATTAACGATATCGGCGTGTTTTTCGTGTTGTTTTTATATAAACAGTAGTGACCTAGCAAGGCTGTAGTCGTATTACAGCTAGAAAAGGTCTATCCGTGCTTACACCATTTGTGATATAAGCTTAACAATTAATTTCATAGTAACTGTCACGGATGGAACAGGAACAAGACACAGAAACTACTTGGCAACACGAGGGGGGCGATTGGTTAAAATAAAATAGTTTGATTAATTAAGAGGGGGAGGGGTTAGGACTAAGATAAAGAATAACGTTTTTCTAATAAATAACTAACATCTATTGATACTATTTCTTGTACATGGGAAAAACTACGATGGGTTTAAATTATAGATTAACAAGGGTATTTACGGAACAGATATCATTAGTAGATTATTGACAAGGATGAGTAATTGAGATTTGACGAGTAGTACTGTGCATCTATTTTATAATGAACAATTTTCGTTAAAACGGACATTCGCAGAACTTAAAAGTCCGATTTTTACACTGGTGATTATCATATTTTCTGACAGAGGAATCTAATTTATCGCGGAAAAATGTTTGCCCGGGATATATCTGATAGATTTCTATGGATTTTTGCACTGTAAAACACCTCCCGCACATCTTTGGGTCTTCCTACTGTAAATGGCAAATTTTGTTTTGCCATCTGTAAAAAATTTTGTGTAAAAAAAAAAAAATCGGGCTCTATTAGTTTATGAAGAACTCTTTAATAAAGAACATAATAGAGCCAGATTTTTGATACATGTTAAATTCATCGAGGAGATAGCGTTTTTCTTTTTTTTTTTGGAAATCGGAGTCAAAAATTGTTCATTATAAAATAGATGCACTGTAAGACCTCTTGACTAGGTTCATCCACTTTAAAGCTGTTGTAGGCTGATTCAACATCAAGTCTACTAAACACATTTCCTTGTGATACCTGTTGAGGATGTCATAGATTATAATAAAAGAATCATCACATTTACATAATAATGGATGATCATGTATAAATATTCATGGCTCACACTTCGCCCCATTTGTTATCATCAGAACCGTTGGTGTCTGTGCACCAGGTGATTCGCCTTGTGACGAGTAAAATCTTATAATATACTACAATTCCTACCTTTTTGCAACACGGAATTTAGACCCCGCCGAAAAATTTATTTTCGAGGGGGGTCTGGGGGAAGGGGCTTGACCCACCCCCAGGAACAAAGACCGGTAGATTGGCATTGAGTGTTAAAATGTTGATTGGCATTGAGTGTAAAAATGTGGGTTGGCATTGAGTGTAAAATTTTTGATTTGCATTGCGTATAAATAATACTTATTAGATATGTATACTACAGCAACATCAGCAAACGGAATATCCGTATTGTTTTCAGATAAAAAAAACACTACTGAAAATGTTATTTATCCTGATTTACTCATCCACACCTAACTCCCATTAAATTTTACAGTATATCTTATCTTAAATCATCATTTTTTATCCCACCTTATATATTACAAATAAAGGCTATATTTATTAAGTTTAAGTGCGTTTCAGACACTGGCTCCGCTCACGAAGTGAGCGAGATGCCAGCTAGTATCATAATACGATAAAAGTATAGTACAATCCCATAGGCGGAATATTCGGTTACTGAATATTACACGCACTAAACGTTTTCTTTGGCATTTATGTAATGTCACCTGCGGAGATGAATTTAGATCCTCACGTACTTTTGTCTTTCTTTTTAAGGCAGGAATTACTTCATAACATATTTATTTAAACAGACATTACGTATAACATTATATCATATTCCTTTAACGCGTCACATATATTATCCGAAAGCCATCTAATCATTTAGTATAAACACCTGTAGTTTTTGCTAGTAGAATTCCCTAATCTAAATTTTCTCGAAATAAAAGATATAGGGTGTTCTCAAGCAAATTATTTAAAATTTTAAAATTTTGATTTTAATTAAAAATATTTGACCTCACCACTATGGAGGGGTCAAATTTTAAAAAATGTTTTCTGACATTAAAATATCATTTTAACTCGAAAAATACTAAAATCACATCACTCATTTTGTGTGGGAATTCTTTTCTTTCATAACAAATACTATAAATGTCTTACAACGATAAATTATATTACTACTACCAACTTATTTGCAACCATCGCAACTTAGTTCTCGCTGAATACCAGCAGCTCCTTAAGAGTCAAATAGCATTGAACGAACAGGTGTTTCTTTATTACAAGACCACGTTTTTAGATTCGCCCTCTCTCTTTGAGTTGACGCCTTTTCTCATTCAAGCTCATTTAACATACCCAACTGAGCCGGTCAACAATCGCCATTCATTCGCCAACTACCATTACTTCCGCATCTCTCACCCTTTTTTGACTGATGACGACAATCCACGAACCAACTATCGCGCCATGTACCGTATGAACCACCTTACGTTCGAAAGGGTTGTAAACGAACTACGCAGAGATCCCGCTTTTCAGTCTAGAGCTGTAAATTTTATCCCTCCATACGTCCAGATTTCATGTGTAATTTGGCGCTTAGCTAACTGTCCCGTTGGCTATCGCTGCGCCCACTTGACTATAGGAGTCTCTCACGGTAGTTACAGAAACTTTACGCAACGTTTTGAAAAAGCCGTTGTTAACAAATTCAAGCATCTTATCGAATGGCCCAAGGACGAGCAGCGTGTCGCTGCAATCAAACATGGTTACGAGTATGGTATAGGCCGCACTGTTTGGGGTCTAACAGCTGTTGGAGCTTTGGACGGCAAGAACGGAACATGCCGAGGATTGGAGGGATTGTAAGGGAGACTTTGCCATGAAACTTACGGCAGTATGTGATGTAAGAGTAAGTTTACTTACATTTCGGTTGGTGATTCAGGTAATAATTTATTTGTGCGATTGTATGCAATGATGTTGATCGTTTTGACATAGGTCGTTCACACGATGCTGCTGCTTTCGACCTCAGCGAGGTAGCAACAGTTGCCTTGGAAAACCACCAAGAATACTTTCCTTTGAATGGGTATATCCTTGCAGGTAAAATATATAAGCGTGAATAAAATCTTCGAAAAAAAACTAAATATGTTTTAGACTCGGCATACCCACTATCGCACCATATAATTGTGCCTTATCCTGCTTCGGAAGTCCTTGGAAGATCTGATGATGCTTTGGCCAAAACAAAGTTCGACAAGATTCATTCATCAACTCAAATGGCCATTAAAAGAGCTTTTGGTATATTGATTTCTCGCTGGAGATTCCTCAGCAAACATATATACATCAAGGATACCAGCGATATTGTGGGTATTATCACAGCTTGTTGTATTTTACACAATCTGTGTATTGAGATGAATGACCCTGTTCTGGAATTAGTAGAAGATGAGCCGAACGATGTGACGAGCGATGAGCCTGCTGCTAGGCCGGATAGTTCTAGTCAGTCAGTCAACAGCACCACCTATCGGAATGGTCAAACTAGAAGGGACAACATCAACCCCTATATGCCTCCTCAACAAAAAACAAGTAATGTTTGTAACAAAATTATATATTTTTATTGATCAGTATTATTATTATTATTTTGAGCCTGTTGGTTTCGATTGGCCATATCCTGAAGGATAGCATCAACAAGTCTTGCCGTTTCCCTGTTACTTTGAGCAAACAGTTCTGCCACTCGATCACTACATGCAAGTAATGCAGCATTGGCCTCCAGACTATACTGAAGAAAGGACTGAAAGTGGTTGTCTCTTTCCAAAGCTTGAGTTTGTTGCACCCGGTTCAAGACACGTAACATGCTGTTCTCGATGCGTTGTTCAGACGCCGATGGTAAAGGCAACATCGAAGCTACTCTTACCTGGGTAAATTGAAAGGGCTCCGATGCGCGTGCTGGTGTTGCTGGTGGTGCTGGTGGTGCTGTTGGTGCTGGTGGTGCTGTTGGTGCTGTTGGTGCTGTTGGTGCTGGTGGTGCTGGTGCTTTTGGTGCTTTTGGTGCTTTTGGCGCTGGTGCTGGTGGTGCTGTTAGTGCTGTTGGTGCTGGTGCTGGTGGTGCTGATGGTGGTGCTGGTGGTGCTGATGGTGGTGCTGGTGGTGCTGGTAGTGCTGATGGTGCTTATGGTGCTGATGGTGATGTTGTTGTTGCTGGTGAGGATGTGGCGGCTGTTGACACACGGGGTGTCTCTAATCTGCGTCTTGCAGTGGGAGGTTGATCTTGTTCACCGACAGCAAAGATTCCCTCGGAACGTACATTACCTGCTGTTCCAGATTGGGTATCCACAGTACGTAACACATCGTCGGCAGTGTTTGTATGGGCAGTATTCTGGCTAGGACCACCAACAACCTCAGGCTCCAAATTTTTATCATCCTCAGGAGCATCTTCAATTCTTGTTCTGAACTCCCCCTGAAATTGAGGAAAAAGTGACAGGTGGAAAATATGAAGGTAAGTCTTTCAGAATGCTATATAATTTGTCATAAATGATAGAACGAGCGGGTGTTGCTTGTCCAGTAGAATTACGGGTGGCGTAATTTCTTTTGAAATTCTGCAAAAGATTTGACCACTTGCTTTTCAACTGTTCGTGGGTCCGAGGAGCACATTCAACATTTGCTGCATGAAATTCACTCGCAAGAAGGTCAAAAATTTCATTTTTTCGCCAAGCTTCTAGCCGAATCCATAGCATGGAAGTGCTCATTATACCTTTCAATAAGCAACAAGGTCTCCGCTTGTCCCCATCCAGATCCTCTAAAGCGTTGTGAGCCTTCGAAATCATCTTCATTTTGGCTTCCACTTCCACGTCCACGCCCATTTCCACGTCCACATCTACGCCCACTTCCACTTCCACTTCCACGTCCACGTCCACGTCCACGTCCAACGATTCCATTCTGGCTGCTCTCAGGCTGACCATTAATAGGGTAAGAAGCATTATTTTGGTTGTTCATTTTTAAAATAGGTAGAGACAAAGGTAAAGTATGTTTATTTTGATAAGAATACAAGAAAGAAATAAAATAACATTGGCCTCTGTGCCATGTACAAATGACAGTTTAGCATTTTCCCAAATTGGAGTTGTGTTTTTTGTGACTTTTGATTTTAATTAAAGGATTTATTTTAAAATTTTAAATAATTTGCTTGAGAACACCCATATACAGTTCTAAAAGTATTTTCTTTTGTTACCTTAATTTACATTTTATCTCCATCCCAAACAATACCTTTTCTAAAATGTCTTGTATGTTAGGAAAGGCGTAAATTTCTACCAATGAGTCATCAATGTTCATGTTTTGTCTTCTCAAATCGAGACATACACGTGTCTTTGTCATCTTATTGTTCTCATCTTTCTTTCCTATTGCGAGCAGTGGCGTATTATATTTATTGTTTGGTTTACATCTGACTACAATACCAGCCTCTAACCATTCATTGATTTGTTTTCTAATTTCAGGCATTTTATGATATGGAATAGGATATTGCGGTATGTCACAATTTCGTGCATCCTTCTTGATTGGTATTCTTACGATATTTTCAGGTAAGTTACAAAATTGTCCAGCTTTTATAATAATATTTCTGGTTATAGAAGGTTGAATTTACTTCATTAATTTCTCTCTCTTTCTTCGATGGTACCAAAATCAGCATCTTCAGGATCATACTTATCAGATGGATCGTTATTCGCACTTTCAAATTGGAGATCTTCATTGATTTCATCATCATCGGGATATTTATGAGCTACGTTGGTTAATCCAATATTCAACTTTGAAAGAATATCTGTCCCAAGAAGTACATCAAAATCAGTTTCCAGTGTATCATTAATTTCTACTACTTCGAAACAAAATTCAAAATTGATGTTATTTAAATATTTAATGGTTATAGGTTCGGTTTGACCAATTATTTTAGCAGTGTTAGACAAGTACAGTGCTCACGGTACCAATTTGCGGTTTTATATATTTTTTTTTGCGGGTTTACAAACTTCCAATTTGGGGGTTTTTTATTGGCCAATTTGCGGGTTTTTTATTCTCACTTTACGGGTTTGCTAGATCCCAATTAGCGTTTTTATTTTTTCAATTTACGTTTTACTTTACAAAATAAACATCTATTATGTTTTCAATTTTAGGCAAGATCATCTTCGAAGATGGCCAAGGAAATCTCTATAATGAGGATGGAAAAGAGCCAATGGACTGGGAAGAAGATGTAGATCCCTACAATTTAGAAAACCTAACTAACTTGACTCAGTATAAAGAACATCAACCAGTTGAATTAGATTCAAATGATCCCGCTTTGGATAAACGAATGGAAGACATTCAAACCAAAGTTTCAACGGGAAATACCGCAGTTAAATACAAAACGTATTCCGTTGACCAAAAAAACTTTGTTTTTGTATTATATTAATATCAAACTTTTTAAAGCTGCAAAAGCTGCAAAATTGTCTGGAGTAAACGAACGCACTGGACAGCAATGGGCAAAAAGACTTAGGGAAGATCCTGAATGGGATATATATTAAAAAAACACGAACAAAGTTAACCGAAAATCCAGTCAGCTTCAAGAGGAGCATAAGCTGTATTTAATAAACTACTTTGATGAGTTTCCTCAGGCTCGCACAAAAGACGCAGTAGATAGTTTGACTGAAAACTTCGAAAACTTTAGTTTAAAAGAAACAGTCGTTGGAGAGTTTACCTCAAGGGAGTGCAATCTTTCTATCAAGAGCGTAACCCGTCACCCTAAAGCTCGTCGTGAGTGGGTAGAGTTATGGTCTGAAACCTCAATGGATTTTAATACCAATTGCATTCTCATCGATGAGAGTGCTTTTGATTTAAACATGAGGCCACCTACTGCAAGATCGGTTAGAGGAACACCGGCTGTTGTTGTCACGCCTTCTACTAAGGCTATTAGCCATACTATTCTTGGTGCTGTTTCTGCATTGGGAATAATAAACATTGAGATACGAGTTCCAGTACCACCAAAAAAAGTAAAAGTAGTAGGTAGCCGTAAAAGAAAATCAACTGCTGTAAAGAAGCCTTCTTTTGGAGGAACTAATTCCGGTCACTACCTTAATTTTATCAAGAAAACTCTCGATCAAATGGATAAATATCCTGAGATGAAAGGATTTTATCTCATTATGGATAACTCTCCTATTCATGATAAGAAAGACGGTGGTATTGACAATATTATTGAATCTAGAGGCTATAAATGTGTTTATCTTCCTCCTTATTCCCCAGAACTTAACCCCATTGACTAGTTCTGGGCAGTAGTTAAGAGTAAAGTTAGAAGAAGCCAGTTTGGGAACACTGAGGATCTTAAGACCAGGATCAGTGAAGCATGTAATGAAATTCCTTTCAAACATCTTCAAGGTTTTGTTAAACACTCATTCGGTACTTTTGTGATATTTGATAGAATGCACGTATAAAAACAATGAGATAAAACAAATATTTTTATTAGGGTAAAAATAGACTAAAAAACTCTGCTGCTATGAAATAATCAATCCTTTTTATATTGCCAACATCTCCTGGATTTATGATGAGTCAACCTTTCTGGTTTTGGAATAAATCTATATTTTAGTCTTCCATCTTGTGTTATCTAAACTCTACTCGTTAGAATTGATTAAAGGTAACGTTGTCCCAGATGTGTGAAACGGGAACACGAGTATTCTGACAAATACTTGGTGCAGTGGCACACTTCTTTGTAAGATCGTGTAACGGATACTGTTAAAAGATACATACTTGTTTGTCAAGTGTAATTGGCAATAGAACATAATAGTTGTAATTGATCATTTATGCTTTAATTTTCTAATGCATAAAATACGATCCCAAATATAGAATATCTTATCGAAATTTGTATATTTGGTTGTAGAAGATAGGTATCCATTAATTCATACACTATTTCTTTATACTCTTTATAGGCAGTATAATTATATCAACATATAAGTAAATGAACCATTTATACTAATAGCTGTTCTATTCTCTCTATGGGTAGCTAAGCCATTGAGAGAACTATTATTATATTAAAATTATTGGAATCGTAACTACGCAGTCACAAGGCGAGCTAATTTTCTGTAATATTCAGACGTTCGGTACTTAAATAGAAAGTTAAGATAATAAAAATAAGATCCTTTATTTAATAATGATTGTTTGGAGTATTTATAGTTTAGGGATAATTGCTGCGGATGGGATAAGTATATGTGTTAGTGTAATTCAGGATAAGTATGAAGTGCTGCGGTCTTGACGACGCAGTAGGTGGATAGTGATACGAGAGTGAGAGTGGCTTGACTGGATATTCGGAGTTTAGAGTATTACATCATTCCCCCCTTTGTTAGAAGATTTGTCGCAGAAGGCCGAGTTAATCATTGGATGCCAGACTCGCATATGCTTGATGTTGGCCGTGGAGACATGGCTGGTAGGGTCGCTCTTGAGGGCAATCTTGAATGAGGTTCCTTCTTGATTATTCTTTTCTAATATGATCCAAGGTCCAGACCAACGTTCTTTGGGAAAGCCTCCGATCTTGTCCAGATTTTTTCTTGCTATCAAGTCGCCGATCTTGTAGTTGTGTTTTATTCTTGATTTCTTGTCGTAGAATTTCTTTTGATATTCTTGAGCCTTCTTGATATTTTCCAATGCTTTGTGGTGAATTAAAGGTATCTTTTCATTCAGGAAGCTCATCCAAGTTTCAGTGTCATAGGTCTTTGGGTCTTGAATATCCAAGGATGGTAGTAGAGGCAATTCGGGTTTTCTTCCATATAAGAGTTCAAAAGGAGAGAATCCAGTGCTTGATTGATTCGCCGTGTTATACGCAAAAGTTACAAAAGGCAGGTATTCGCACCAAGTGTCAGGTTCCTTTCCTACTACTGTCGCTAAGCTTGTTTTTAGAGTTCGGTTTAACCTTTCGACCAGCCCGTCAGTTTGGGGGTGTTCAACCGAAGTAAGAGATCTTGAAACGCCTAACCTTTTGCAGACCATGTTCATTGCATCAGAAATATAATTGCTACCATTATCCGAGATAAGCCTTGTTGGTAAACCGATTTTCAATACCACTTCGTACAATAGAACCTGGACAATGTGATTCGTGTCAAATGAGGGAAGCGCTGCAGTAACTGCCCATTTCGATAAGTATTCCATGATTACTAGAACATATTTGTTGCCGTGCTTGCTTTCAGGTAGAATTGCGATATCGGTTGCCCAAATTTCACCTAAATATTTGGGAGTGATAGGTTTCATAGGTGGTGTTGCTATGTCATTTCGAACCTTGAATCGTTGACATTCTTGACAGTGTTTGACCCAGTTGATTACATCTTCAGCCCGACTTGACCACCATCCAATATTCCTCACCTTCCCCATGGTTTTTTCGACCCCGAAATGTCCACCAGTAGCGATGTTATGAGCATGAGTGAGCACTTTATCCACCATTCCGACAGGTACCACCGGTAAGATTTTACCCAAGTTATCTTCGTGACAAAGGATATTGTTTTTCCAAAGGAAGGGTGACTTGACGCCAGATTTCAGCATCATAGCAATTTTTGGGTCCGCTTTCTGGAGAGCACGAAAATTTTCGATGGTGATATCATTTGCAGAGTCCGAGGCCTGATTATTTTGGTCCAAACGGGAGAGTGCATCTGCGTCGACGTTTTCGAGACCTTTCTTGTGAATAATAGTGTATGGTTGATATTCTTGTAAAGCCATTATCCAGCGAGCTATCCGTCCACGAGGTAGTTTGGTTGCCATGATAGATTTCAATGCCATATGGTCCGTATAAATATTCAACGAAGCTCCGTAGATATAGGGATGAAAGTGTTGTAAAGCCCATACGATTGCGAGACATTCGATTTCCGTGGTATTGTAATTGACTTCGGCTGCTGTCAGTGTTTTACTAGCAAATGCCACCGGTTTGCCATTTTGGACTAAACACGCACCTAACCCAGTGTCAGACCCATCACAGTGAAGATCATATGGTAAATTCGGATTCGGGTATACCAATGAAGGGAGAGTGCTTAATTCTTGTTTTAGTTCCATGAACGCTTGGTTGGCTTCTTGAGTCCATTCATATGGTACATCCTTTTTTAGTAAGTGATATAGCGGTTTGGCCTTACCAGACAACGAGTCGATAAACTTATGATAAAAAACTGCAAACCCCAGGAACCTAAGCAATGACTTTTTACTTGTTGGCGCTTTCCAGTTCTTGACCACCTCGACCTTTTCAGGATTGGAGCGTATTCCTTCACCGTTCACCAAGAATCCAAGAAACTTCACCTCTTTGCAGAACCATTGGCATTTTTTTTTAGAAATTTTCAAGTTGTATGAGTCCAGTCGTTCGAGCATACGTTGAACATCCTCCTGATGCTGTTCAAAAGTCTTGCTGTAGATGATAATGTCATCAATGAAATTCAAACACCGAGGTAAACCTTTGAGAACGATGGACATGAGACGACCGAAAGAGCTAGGACCATTGACCACACCATATGGCATCGACACAAATTGGTAAAGGGACCCATTAGCCTGAAAAGCCGTTTTCTTTGCGGACGACTCGCTTAATTTCAATTGCCAAAACCCTGACTTAAGATCACATGTGGTAAAATACTTGTAACCACGTAAAGTTTCTAAAAGATCAGAAATTAAAGGTAATGGAAATTTGTCCTTAACTGTCACCTTGTTCAAGTTTCGGTAATCAACACAGAATCGAAAGCTGCCATCCGGTTTCTTGATCAACACGACTGGGGAACACCAATCACTCTGACTAGGTACAATCACGTTTTTCGCTAACATTGCTGCTACTTCGGTCTTGATCGCCTCATTTTCAGCTGGGGAACGTCGATAATCACGTGTAACTGTGGGATTTGCTTCGCCGGTATCAATTACATGTTCGTAAGGAGCCGTAGTAATATTCTGTTGGTCGCTTTCATCCGTAAGTTTAGGAAATCGAGAAAGTAGTTCTTCAACCAGTAAACTTGCACTGTTATTTTGCTCTTCGGTGCTCTTATACTTGTATACTTCCTTAGCCTTAGGTCGTAAAACGATATCCTCGTAGTCCATCCAATCCATACCGAGGATTACCTCTTCGTTCTGTTCAGCAACCACAAGTAAATACACCCGACTAGATTCCTGATCGTTGAAAGTAAAATCCATCACTGCTTTTCTATTAGTTGACTGAGTAGTTCGATTACCATATCGGATGATCTGTGTATCGACGATAAATTGTGGTAGGCTTAGTTTCTCAGAGACTTTCTTCGAAATGGTGCTAATTGTTGCTCCAGTATCGACTAAGACCTCTTGTTGTTGTTCATCGCATTGAATAGGAATCTTGAATCTTCTACGGCCACCTTGTTCACTCATGTTGTTGTTACTTTCGTACATAATCTCTTGGGTTTGCAACAAATGCCAAAAAATATCATCTTCCATTTCCACCGGTTCATTAGATGCATCATTAGCTTCCAACTCTTGATTATTTTGCTTGAAAGTTTTGGCTCGGCAATCCCGTTTAAGATGTCCAACCTTGTTACATTTGAAACAGGTTCTTGTTTCCCTTGTGTTACCAAACGATCTTCCACCCTGAGAGCCACCACCGCCTTGAGATCCACCACCACCTTGAGAGCCACCACCGCCTTGAGAGCCACCACCACCTTGAGATCCACCACGACCATAATAATTGCCACCGTTACCATACCTGCGCTGCTGTTGATCCTGGTAGTTTTGCTCACCACCATTGTTAACTGCTTGGGAAGTTGAAGGACCTTCGGATCCAGAAGAGTAATTTGTAATGGGACCCATATATGTATTGGACAATTTTGATTTTGCCAAGGACCGTTCGATTTCCTGTTGCAATGTGGATACCATCTGCCAGAGTTTGGGCCCGATTCATGATAACCGCTTTTTCCAGTTCGGGATGTAGTCGATCTTTCAAGTAATCCAGCTGAATGTTGGCTTGATAAATCCCAGCACGTTGTAGCAGTGTAGTGATACCTGGACCAAATTCCTTCATCGGTTTGTTGCCTTGCTTATAACTCTTTAACTCGTTGAAAGCAGCGAGAGTAGGGTCCATTCCTTGCGCGTGTTGGTGTAAGAATGCTTCCTTCAATTTGCTCCAATCACCGAGCACCATTGGGTCCAACCCAATCAACCAGTCCATACTATCGCCCGTAAGAACTGCTGTCATTTCCTCCGATTTTTCATCATCAGTAAATCCAAGATATTTAGCCAGAACCTCGTACCTTTGCATCCATTGTTGAGCCTCATGAGCCGATCCTTTTTCGAAAGTGGGGAACTTATGTCGTTTCCTTCGTTCCAAAAAGATACGCTGTTGATTGATAGCCTTGGATTCTTTAGTCTCTGGTTTGAGTAAGGTAGTCTGACGCAATTCTTGTTCATTAGTACCACCATGTCCGTGAGTGCTAACCTGAGCTCTTTGGAGTTGAGATTCCAAAAGTAGAATTCGTTGTTGCAATAGTTTCAACTCATCCTGATCCGTCTTCTCCTGAAGCTTGTGTTTACCTTTTTCATCCTTAACAATGTTGGGAGGATTATAAACGCCAGTGATCATTAACTGATAATCATATGGAAGTTCCAAGTCGCGACAAACAGAAAGTGTGGGCCATTGAAATTCATGGACCATTCGGTTCATTTCCATACCGGGAATAGAGTGCAAGAGATACGTGAGTACCTGGTTCAATCTTGACCTTTCATTGTTAACTTGGCCGTCCAGGTTTTCAACCATACGATGTATTTCTTGTGCTTGATCCTGCTGTTCCGAAATGAGTATTTGCAAATGAATACGATCCGCTGGAGCCAAATGTTCCAGTGATTTCAAAATAGCCATGGATCTTTGCTGTTTCACAATCGCCTCCTCCAGGAGTCCTTGTCGGTTCACCTGAACATACATTGCTAATTCATCAAATTTTCGCTTAGCATCCATAAAATGTACCCTGAGAGATTCTCCGTCCATTTGGGATCCGTCATCAACAATAGACATATCGCCGTTACGAACGTCCGAAAAGTCCAAATCAGGAGCGTGGTTATCTGATGTCTTCTTCTTCGTCTTGTCATGAAGACTTGCTGAAGAATAGTTAGCCGCAGACTTGAAAATGGAAGGATCCACCTCTTCCTTCTTCTTTCCTTTAGTATCCGAATCAGTGGGTTTCATTGTATCCGTAGAGAAAGTTGAGCTCTGGGTGTCTTGAGGACCAGGTTGTTCATCAGTAATTTTGGCCATTTTAGCTACTCCACCAATGTAATATTCAGACGTTCGGTACTTAAATAGAAAGTTAAGATAATAAAAATAAGATCCTTTATTTAATAATGATTGTTTGGAGTATTTATAGTTTAGGGATAATTGCTGCGGATGGGATAAGTATATGTGTTAGTGTAATTCAGGATAAGTATGAAGTGCTGCGGTCTTGACGACGCAGTAGGTGGATAGTGATACGAGAGTGAGAGTGGCTTGACTGGATATTCGGAGTTTAGAGTATTACATTTTCAGTCACAAAAGTTACAAAAGTTAGGATTTTTAATGGGGGTGCGGGGGTTTCCCCCGCAAGAGGGGTGGGGGGTTTGGGGGGAGGGGGAACCCCTCCATCCATAAATACGGCCCATAGTATTAGCATGAAAGAGCTTATATCTTATAAAACAGTATTTTTTTTTTTTTAACAGTGTAATTTTTAAGTAGTGATAAAAAAAAATTGGGGGTGCGGGGGTTTCCCCCGCAAGAGGGGAAGGGGGCTGGGGGGAGGGGGGACCCCTCCACCCTAGAATACGGCCCATAGTATTAGCATGAAATTGTTACCTTCTGAAAAACAATGTTCATTTTTTTTTCTACAGAATAATATCTTAAAGTATAATTTTTTTTAATACCGTGAATTTTTTTACAGCCCTATGTTTTTAAAGCGTTAATTTTTTTTACTTCGTAATCTTTTTTAGCAGAGGTACAAAATTAGAGGCTGGGAAAAACCCTTCTTCGAAGAATACGACCCATAACATTAAGCATTAAACTGAAAAAAAGAGCGTATATAAAAATTGACTATTTTGGAGAGAGTCATAATATAAAAGTGACTTTACTGAAAAAGTCGTTCAAAAAAAAAGTAACTATGGAGATTTTGTGGCAAAGGTTACCCTTCGCCCCAGTATAGCAGCCAATAGCATTAAACATTGCGCATAAAATAGTTAATCAGATATTTAAACAATTAATACTTTTTGCGTACATCAACTTTCTAGCCTGGGTTTAGGGATATCGTCTTTTATTTAAACATGTAATGAGAAACATCAAAGTTTTCTCCAGTGTCAAACTGATAATCAGCAGTGTAGCTTAAGCTATAATGGCGCGTGGGCGTCATGGTTAATTAATATATGCTAAGTTTTTGATTTCAAAAACAGGCCTGCGGCAGCACGAGGCTTTTTCGAAGCGCAGCGTACCGAACCATAGTGCAGGTCAAAAATTTACCGCATCGCAGCGAAGGTCAAAATTTTTACCGAAACGGAGGTTTGGTTTGAAAAAGCCTCGTTAATATTAAGTTTCTCTTTCTTATAATTCTTGATTTGATCTGAGAAGATTCTCTTCTCGATCGGTGATATCGTAACTCAGCGGTATAGCTTTCTGTATCCAACTGTCATTCGTATATCGTATTTAGGCCAATCATGCAATCTTTAATATAGAAGTATGTACTCGAAGTAGGAGAAGTTGTATAGCAATATACAAGCGTATGCTGATATGCAACATCAGAGGCTGTTTTAATTTCATAGTTAATTTATTTTAAACGATTTGCTTAATTATTCTTAAGTGAATCGTACCCAAATACGACACTCTTCTCGATCGGTGATATCGTAACTCAGTGGTATAGCATTCTGTAGCTAACTGTCATTCGTATATCGTATTTAGGCCAGTAGTGCAATCTTTAATATAGAAGTATGCACGTGTAGTAGGAGAAGTTTTATGGCAGTATACAAGCGTATGCTGATATGTAACAACAAAGGTGTTTTAATTTCATAGTTTATTTATTTAAACGATTTGCTTAATTATACTTAAGTAAATCGTACCCAAATACGACAGCATCTGTTTATACTATTTCTTATACATGGGAAAAACTACGATGGGTTTATATTATATATTAACAAAGGATTTTACGGAACAGATATCATGAGTAGATTATTGACAAAGATGGGTAATTGAGATTTGACAAATAGTAACAGTCTGGATTTAGTTGACATTGGATAATATGATGGTTCGGGGAATATTTATGGTTTGACACGGGCGGGAAACTAGATTAAGAATAAAAGTAATAGATGATCGGGAAATGTTTACTAAGGTTGAGTCAGACAGGAAGCGGGAGTAATATTGAGAGACAGATTAATGATATATTTTACAAGGAGTTCGGTGGCAGGCTTGATAAACTGATATGATTTTTCGTACAAGGTCTTGCAGGGAGTTTGGTAACGGGCAAGATATACTGATATTAATTTCTAGGACAAGGTTTCACAAGGGGTTAAAATTATGGTTTAAGTTATGCAAACAATATACAGGGTGAGTAAGTTCATAAGAGAAAGTAAAGCAAAAAAAGACGAGAAGATGATTGTGAAATAAATCTGATAAAAAAAAACAAAGAGAAGTGAAACATCAGCTCTATTTATAAAAAAATAAAACAAGAAATCAATTAAAAGAATAAGCAATGACAAGTTTAGTCATAGCTTATGTCGTATTTCCTCCAATAAATATCGTATAGAATGACCTTCAATGTGGTTAAATTATAATATTCGAGTGGTACTCTCATATTACCAGTATAATCTTGTTACAGATTATATATTGGGAATTATATTATTATTGGCTGTTTTTGATTCTCATTAATCTGTTACTGAAGTGTCAGTTAATGAGAATTTTTCACTTAATAATTTGGGCCAATCAATATAAGAAAGTATTGATTGACTTAAGACCATGTAATTCTAATTGCCATGTTTCAGAAGATAGAAACAAGCCACTGCCTATTCCTTACCAGATTCAATCTCCCAGATGTTTGATATAAAAAGCGTCCTCCCTTTTGCGATGACTTTCTCTCCATAACTTTAATAAAGGATTAATAGAGACTCATTTCTTATTACTTCTTTTTTTATTCTGTTTTATCTATTTTTAATATCTCAAACATCACAGCTTATGTGAATCATGACAAACAAATTTAAAGAGCAGACAGATCAAGAATAAAGATTGAGTTAAAAAGCTGTTTACTCTTAAAGCATAAATTTGGGATAAGGTGTAACTTGATTATGACAATTCCTTTCCAATGACGTTCTAGTAAATGAAACATAGTTTACGAAAACTGCAAACCCAAGACTTGTATAAAGATCATTAACAAATTATCATAAAATCTGTCACATACTACCACGTAAATAAACCTATTGTAATATCGTAGATATCAAAATGGTCTTTAAAAATAATCAAAGTAAAGATAAACTTTTATTAAGAGTTCAATGAGCTCGTATTTATACTTTTACGAAGCTGTGTGTAAATTAATAGTAAATCCAATTGGGCTTTACTATTCAATCGTTTATCCATGTATTCTTATTCGTTCATAGCAATCTTTCCATTTTCACAATCTCCAATTTGTCTACTGAGCTCTATTATTGGATTTCTATTGTCTCTGTGATTCAATTGATCTGCGATACAACAACTACTTCATAAGCCAGATTGAGCGTTTGTTAAGGTAGCATTTAAGATGATGTACGTTGTAAAACATGCCAGCTTAACAATTATAAAAGTTTAAGTATAGAAAAAAGGTAATGTTGGGTTCTAAATTTAGTTTTCAACGAGATGATATTACCCATCCATTCTACTGGCAAATATTTAAGATGAAAATCTATTGCAATCTAATGTGATTAAAATTTGGGAATCGACTCACGTGAGCAAGAACGCTATGTCGGGTCAGGTACAAAAAAAACTCGATTCAAATTATCTAAGATCTCTTCCTGCATCTGTTTCAATGAATATAAGCAAAAATGTCTTGTTATTAATGATTTCTTCAGGAACAGCATACTTTTACCAAAAATTATCATATATGAAGAACATAATACTTGTAATAAATCGGTAGTATGATTTAATAAAATAAAAAATAAAAAATAAAATAAAAAATAAAACAAAGTACATAAGTACGTTTAGAATTCCTTTATAAATTTATTGACCAAGATGTTAAGATAATAATTTGGGGTCTATTTATACTAAATGACAGCTGGAAACTAATTTCATATTTGACAGTAATTAGTCATCAATAAATTTCTTCTTTGACTGTCGAATACACAAGTCAAGTTTGTGTTCTTATGTCGGAATGGGTATATTCAGATCCTTTCAATATCACTGGATCTTGTTACTTTATTTACCGATAGATCTGTGATACAGACTATTTCCATTTATGTCAATTACATCTACTTTTATTACGTATACGCTATGTGGTTTGGCACAATACTATCAAGAAGTAAATCTTTTACGCACTTTAATGCATATGATTAGCGTCCCTCTTTAAATTAAAAGAATGTAGACCTTCCTTCTTTTTACAGAGGCGAATATTACCAAACTTAGGAGAATTACACAAAAGCTATATTATTTTGTGGCTTAGATATTTTAATTTTTGTTTCCATGAGGACTTACGTCACCGTCATCCCCAGAGCAAAAAAACATCTATTATTATTTTTTAAAACGCGTATTTTTTTTTTCTTTTTTTCTTTGCGAAACTATTATTGGAAAATGATTCAGCTGCTTTTCGTTGACGTGTAAGTACGAAAGAGTATTTTCAAGTAAAGATGTTTGCACATTTCTAATGTACCAATTAAACAAATAGATTCCTCTGTGCTCTGTTTTGCTTTGTTGTTAAAGTGGTTGTGTTTTTACTGTTGGAAAAGCTTGATAACTTCTTCTCGTTTTTCTGGCTTAGGGGTACAGGCCAATGTTTGCCCATTGACAATGACATTGTGGGAGAAATCCCCAATGCCGTCGTGCCTCCCCTCATTTCCACCACCACCACCATTAACTACTTTCCTGTTGTTTCTTTGGAGCCTATTGCTCCCACACAACCACAAACAACTTTCGGTTCTCTCCGTGAGGTTGGACCAAGTCGAGATTATCTCGCTTCTCCACCACGCGTAGAAAAGGAGTTCCGTTGCCTTGCTCTCTGGTGTGCTTGCCTTGTCGGTGGTCCTTGTGCTGGCCGTGACTATGTGCCTTCACCTCCCAGTGAGTATGGTTTTGTTTCACGTAGTTCTGTTCCTTCTTGGGCATATGCCTGTGAGTACATTACTCGTGCCTGGATGCAGGAAAACAATGTTTTCGGTGCCCCAGTGTCTTCGGTCGTCAACCGACCAAGAGAGCAAACCTACTTGGCTTCCCACGCGGTTTCTTTCCTCTTTAGGGATAACGCGTGTTGTGCGGTTTCTTCCTCGTATGAGGATAACGCACTTTCTACGGTTTCTTCCCCTGCTGGGGATAACGTAGCTCAAGCGGTTTCTTCCTCTTCTGAGGATAACGCTTCTTGTGTGGTTTCTTCCTCTTATGAGGATAACACACCTTCTGCGGTTTCTTTCCCTTATGGGGATAACGCAGCTCAAGCGGTTTCTTTCTCTTATGAGGATTACGCTTCTTGTGTGGTTTCTTCCTCTTATGAGGATAACACACCTTCTGCGGTTTCTTTCCCTTATGGGGATAACGCAGCTCAAGCGGTTTCTTTCTCTTATGAGGATAACGCTTCTTATGCGGTTTCTTTCCCTTATGGGGATAACGCATATTACGATGATGTAGGAGTTGCTTCGGTTTCTTCCTGGTATCCAGAAAGTACAACCTCTCTCGAGAGGGCTGGTCGTCATACCTCGGTATGTCGTCCTCGTACAGCTGGCATGCGCCATCATCGTCTTCGTGCTGGACGTGGTTTGTATAGACCTAGTCCTTCACGACGCCATTATTATGGCAAACTTCGTCTTCGTGCTGCTTTGTTTGCTTGTTTTCAAGCTACAGAGACTATCGACGTTGACGTCGTTTTTTTGAATCCAACAGCTGCTGAAATCGATGATGTCTTCCCTGAACCTATGGAGATTGACTCGTTTGGGGAGTCTTTCGAAGTAGTGGATGGTTTGGCTGAATCTGTAGAGGCCGAAGAGGCTGTTGGTAATGGGTTTTGTGTTGCTCCTGTCTCTGTTCCTGAGGCAGTTTACGATGATCATGTTCCCGATCAGTTCGTTGAGCAAGATGCAGTGGACATCAACGATCTTAGCACAGAAGCTCCCTCTGATGCTAGCGATGATGGCTCATCTGTTACTGAATACGCTGTGAATTCAGATGTGGAGTCAGTCCCTGAAGAAGTATCTCATGATGCTTCTGACGGCTTCATCCCTTACAGCTTTTTCTCCGATTCTTCTTCTGCTTCTGGTTCGGTCTCTGGTGATAGAGACGAAGAAGAGGGTTTTTCTGTAGTGGCAGGCGTCCCTTGAAGAGAAGTTTTGGCTTCTTTTTGTTTTCCTTTGGTGGTAAGATTTTGTCTGGTTTGATCAAACCACTGAAGCCAATAATGAGGTAGAGAAGAAGGAATCACGCGAAGAAAAGTAAGTGGAATTGATTCATCGGGTGGAAATCAATTGGGAAGATTTGGTGGAGTCTTCTGCTGCTGGTAGTAGTTGTCTTTGACGTATTTGCTTTTTCCTAAACATTTGGAAAAGAAAATATGAATGACTCTATTCATCATCATTCAAATAACGTCTTGGCGACATCCAGCAATTATCAAGAATAACAAGATAAATTCTTGGTATAGTATTTTACGTGAAAGCAATATTTTGCAGTGTATGACTATTGATCAAGATCCTATATGCTGCACTATAAGAAATTTACAAACAACGCTTATACGGAAGGTGTTACAACATAGTCGCAATAGCTAACAACTTTAAAAGAAACATCCAATCGTAGAACCTATCGTGAAAGAAATGACTGAAAACAACAAAAAAATTAACTAAGGTCAAACGACCAAAGATCTAATAATCGAGTTTAAAACAACAACCAATTATATAACAACAAATGATATAACAACAACATCAAAACAAAAACCAATATTGAAAAGACGGAAATCTTCAAAATACCCATCCATGTTTGCTAAACTACAAATTTGCAATATGGCCCAAGTCTGAGCGATACAACCTTACGCAAGCACAGCTGAAATTGGGAGATTTAACAAAATTACGGGCCAATAGATATTAGCGGTGCAAAAGCAAGTAATAACATCAAGCATGTAAAAATTTACTATCAACATAAGCAACTATTCAATAGAATTGCATGTTATTCACGGCTGCTTGCTACGAACACCCACCTAACAAACATGGTATAATCCAAATCAAGGTATCTCAATGGACACTTGAAATTTCGTTGAATTTGAGGCAAAAAAGATCAACGATGAAGAGACACGCTTCAGTTTATACTGATACAAATGTAAGTATAATTATGGCATCTTCATAAAACGTTTGAAAGTTAAACTTTTTGTAATTTAGACAGTTGATGACTACATATTGAAAACCGTAGTAAATCAAACTAATGGGAGTTTAAAAACAGTCATCGTACAATATTTAACAAATACGATGCCGTTTATTACCAGCATGCCTTTTGCTTCTACTAGCTTCTACTAGCAGAAATTTATAAATCAACATTGTACCAATTTTACAAATACATCGTGGTTTAGTAAAAGCATCAAAATTAGCTTTTACTAGGGAACGCCAAGAAATTAACAAAATGTATGAAAACCAGACGAGAAAGTAACTTTATTTATTACGAGGCACGTATCAATGTAATCCAGGGATCATTCTTATGCTGACTAATTCTTTAGGCCATCTTTAATTTGTCAGCGGATGTCTAAAAATAACTGATGGGTTAAAGATCTTCTTGTTATATTTCAAAACATCGAACTCAATTGTAGCGAAGATCACAGTAAAAGTCTCCAATGAGTCTTGTACTAGTAACACCAACGAAGAAGAAATTATCTGTTGCTATAAAGAGACTTGAACTGGATCAAGCAGCATTAGTTCTAGAGAAATTAAAAAACAATCTTTACTTTATTAAAGACAGTGCTAATATCAAGCTCCAAATGAAAGGTAAAGCGAAGCATAATGTCTTGTGACGTTTTTATACTTATCTTCTTAGACCTCTTTAGCTTTACCGATGATCCAGAAACAAAACACCTTTAAAAAAAACAAACTCCTTACGTTTTGTCAGCGGCTAATCTTCTGTGAAATAGTCGATTAACACAAGTATAAATACGAGACAGAAAAAAGATGAACTTTATTAAAAATAGGATAAAACCTGATATTTAAACCAGGCTCGGAACTTCAAATAAAGAAGTCCCAAGTATATGTATATTATACTTCAACTACAACATTCTGGAACAAAGCAGTTTTGACTTGCTGCATAATTCCAATCATGATACGCTTTCATGCAATACATTCTTTACACCACCCAGATGTAAAGTAAAAGTAGCATAAGTGATAACAAATACATAATAGTAATTAACACGTTTTACAGTTTGAATAGAAACTGGGTTCTTTATTCGACCCATGTACAAACATGGTCCAGAAATAGCAAAAACATCTTACTTTGCAGCGGTGATATTGAAGATGACGAATATAATTTATCGTCTAGTTTGAATCATGGTCTGTCTTCATATCTGCATGTTTAATGCCACAAGTTGCAAACCAACGGTAAACTACCAATTAAATACAAGAACGACAAAATTTACTCAATTGAGCAGTAACTGGAAATCCCGCTAAACCAAACATCCAATACGGTTCAAAAAAAATTTGTTATCAGTGGTACCGAAAAAAGCAAATTCGTCAAGCCTCTAATTATTATGAGGATACGTTTTCCGGTAACGGTGTTTTCATACAATCAGCTACCAACCACAAATGAAAGATAACCTGTGTGATTTGAAACCGATTTTTATAAACTCCGTCAGACACTGTGTCATTTCGCTGAACTAAGCAATAAAACGGTTCCAAAAAAAATTCAACAACTTGTTTAAGTGGGTTTGAAGTCAAAAACAAATTTTATCGCGTTGTCATCAATTGTATTAGTGCATCGTTTCACACAACCAATCCATAGGATACGTCTCATAACAAAAGGTAAAGCGAACCAAATTTTTAAGATAATACGTTATACTAATTATGCTTATTAGGACTACTTATCAGCGCCGATACGGATGAACGCAAATACTGTTGTCTCTTGTCAAATACCCCGGCGGGTGGTTTGCCACATAATATTGGACGTTTGGGTAAGCATACTATTTTTTTTTAAAAACAGGCGAAGCTTGGAATCATGGTTCTAATTCACATTGTCATGTAGATTCAGGAATTAAAAAAAACAAAGTTTACACATCTTTTCCTAATTCCTAAGCATAGTATATTTTTGTAAATAGGAGTAGTCTTACTATAAATAAAATTTACTAGCCTTAAATTGTACATAAAAAATCCTTTTTTAATAGCATATGGTTGATTTTCACACACTGCCACTTTTAAGGGTTAATGTCTTCATTATAATTTTACAACTGCAGTTGTTTCAGGCAAAAAAAAAAAAAAAAAAAAAAAGAAGGCGTGAGCATTTCGGATGCATTACACTGTTAAGCTGACTATTTTTCTTGCCAAAGTGTATTATAAAAGGGGAGTAATTAACCAATGCTTACGATTAATAATTGTTGAAATGTTAAGAACATCACATTAGTACGACAAACGATTTTAAGTAAAGTTGTTCTTCAAAGGATAAAGAATAGAGCGGATGGTAAATAAGAACAGAAGTAAAGAAAACACCCTATTTGAATGAGAATTTTTTTTTTGTAATCTCCAAAGAATATAGTCGAAATAAACGACTAGACATCTATAAGCAGGCAGCCACTTTTTTGAATTGGAACCAATGGCTAAGTTAGTTATCATTTAGTGTTAACAGAATTATTCGCTCAAACTGATAGGATCAAGCGTTCACAGACGACCTTTTACCCAGACATCAACGGATAGTTATTTACAAGCCGTCTGCTGTTCTTCCGCTCGAATTTGCTACATTACTGATTTCGATGCCATGTTTTATGTAGACGTCAGACAGAAATAAAAAAAAAATTGATGTTGAGCAAATAAGGGGATTATCTTTCCTTTTAAGCTTTTCGTGTACTTGGTTGTTTCCCAGGCCTAGATACCAAAAGCGTAACAGATGTTGATTTTGGCTTTTGCTTGGATATGAGAATCATAAAACCTGCGGAGATAACTGTTTAAATGTTTTTGGCATTGACGATGTATGCTAGATGTCGAAACTTTCAATTAATCCCAGCATATAAATAATTTAAAGGCAACCGTTAGGTGGTCAATAAATTTAGGAGAAATAAATAAATAAAAAAATATTCGTTAGTAATCAAATCTGTAATTTATAATGTGGGTTACAAAAAAAGAATCATTGTCGACACTAAGATGGCCTACTATTCCCACTGGTAAAAGGAAATGAAGAGAGAAGATGCAGTTAGGCGTACGTCGAAAACGTCAGCTTCACGCCTGGTACAAACTTCAGCCGCAACATAACCAACTATGTGTAATATATTTTTTTCAACCAACCTGTTTGATACTATCAATTCAATTTCTTTTTTAACGAGGGGGGACACAATTTCAACATAGAGCCGACTTACTGTATCTGCAGGGGAAGAAATAATGCATACAATGGAACGCTTGTTCAAAACAAAATAGGCAACACACTACCTTTTCTTTAAATATCATTACAAACCATTGTGGATGCTTCGACCAACGAATAACCTGCGTCAGTGCAGCACGTTATATCGGTCAATCTATATGCCACAAGTGATCCAAGAGATTATATCCTTTTAAATCTGCAAATGTTATCCAAAAAGCGCCTTCCATGGGGCACATCCGATATTGCTTGAATAATATCGCTGGCTGTAACAGTACATACTATTCGACCCTTGACTATTCGATTGCAACAACTACCACAGTGGCGGACTATGTGGTAAAAACCCGCAACATGTGGTAAAAACCCGCAACATTAGGTGGTAAAAACGTCCATTTTATACCACCTAATGCTTCGGAATTGTAGTACACTTACCACCTCAGGTGGTAAAACTCCAAAATTTATACCACCTAATGTTGCGGGTTTTTACCACATGTTGCGGGTTTTTACCACCTAATGTTGCGAGTTTTTTCCGCATGTTGCGTACTTATACCACTTTTGGCCAATTTGAAAGGCGTGAACAGACTTTTTCTACAAAAAGTCCACATATATTACATTTATGAAGATAGAAAGAGTTAAATTGCTTGTTTTCATAAACTACCTCAACATATGTGGACATATTTTGAAATTGTAGACTTGGTTTTTACGGGAAATCTTTTCGAAAGCACAAGTTGCTACCTTTGATAGACTGGCGAAATTTTTTCTTATCGTATCCCTATCAGATGAGTCGGAGATCTCATCAACACTTATCATTCAGAAGAGTTTGATAGCGACAATTGATAAAAAATCATGAAGAAATTTGTTTTAAAGGATACCCAGCAATCATAAAATATCCAGGAGTATCAAGGAAAAAAAAACTACAGTTGAGTAAGTGAGGAATGAATGGGTACGGCTTGTTATTTTTCGCTTCGTCATTTGTTGTCGTCATGGCATAGATGTCATATATGTGGGACGTTTCAAAAAATCCAAAAGCCTCTCGTGTTTCTATGACAGTCGAGCGTTTATACCAGAGAATTACGCGGATCCGATCCGCCTCTTACATGATCCAATCAATTATTTAGAAGTGCAAGACAAACAAAACAATAATGAGAGGTGAAAAATTATGTTAGTATATTAAAAAAAGTAGTTTACTCCATACCTTTCATCATACATAGAGTATCTGCATAAGTCGATGCTGTAACAAGGCAAGTATCAAGTTTTTGAACTAGGTTTCGAGTGGTCTGAATAAACGAACTGTTGAATGCAGTACATTTTATTTCTTTCTTAAACTGATCTAGGAAAGGCCAATACAGCATTAGTTATAAACAAGTGCCCTCGTAGTGAGAAAGATTAAACTAAACCTTAATCCTCATTGGGTTTTAATTTTTTTTTTATATATAAACAAGTTTTTTTTTTTTTCTTCTTTCCCCCAAACAAAATTTTTCTTTTAAAAAATATAGTAAGTACATGGGAACATCCCATCCTTATAATGAACTAAAAAGGTACTAGACATATTGTTATATCCCGCTGGTTGTTATGGCTTAACTTACTACTTTATTTTTTGCGTATAAGGTTGCTGTCCACTTCAAATACATGATTGTCAACTACGGTGTAAGTCTATTTAAAAACTTGAAACTGTGTTTATATTTTCTAGATAACAGTATCTTTATTAGTTTGATTCAGCTTTATTAAAGGTAAGTCATATACATAGTTAGGTACCACTTCTGCATCTGTCAGTCTCCATATACCACCAGGACAGCCGAAACTTTACTGTGTATGGTGTCCGGTTTATGTGATGTTGTTTGTCATCCTTATAGTACACATCCCTACAAATAGGTGTTCCATAGTTTCTGTACATGTATAAATTATTCACCGATTATTTCGTTATTAAATAAAAACCATTATAAACATTATTTTTGCCCGTTATATTTTATTATATCCAATGTTATTTTTTGTAAAAACCATCTAGTATTGCAAGGGTTAAAGCCCTAGTTTAATAAACATTTAAAAAATATCCTCCAATACCAACTCATTAAATAATAAGGTTATGATGTTTTCATTCGCCGGAAACAGGAAGTAGCGGTCGGTTTTCATGCAAGAATGGACCGCGACCTCTGGTCCAGGTACAAAATAATTACCGCGACCGCTGGTTCAGGTACAAAATTATGTACCTCGACCTCTGGTCTAATTTTTTCGCGGTCCAAATCATACTTCTACCGGAAAAATTTTTTGCGGTGGACCTTTTAATTTTGCTCATTTTTCAAATCAGTGTAAACTTAAGTATAATACTTAATTTTTTTCGTTTACGTTCTTTCTTCAGTGGTCCATTACGTGCATTGTATTCCAAACTAGCTACTGATATTACTTTATTAGGAAGGTAGATAGTTTATTCTTGAAAGCGGTAATTCTCTCTTGTTTGTTTTCCTTTCGATTCGGTGCCAAATGGACATGACGGAGCAAAAGCAATGAAATATTCAGCATCCCATTACAAAGGTACCGTAGTGTCACACTTGTTCTTAAAAACATTGGTCGAATATATTACCAAACTCATCTTTATCACATATCTAAAAGCTGAAGAAAAATTCAATGTAGTTACTCATATCTACGAATCAAAATTTTCAAAATTACCCTAAGCCCACAGTGAACACCTCTCATGGTTGGTTGAACATAAAGAGAGCACCATTTAAAGATGAAAGTGGAAAAGCTGTAAAATGCTTCCACTCCAGACAAAGCTAACAAAAAAAGTCCTGCCAAAACATTCATACTTTGAACGTACGTCAGACTCTCTATCCAATAAACATTTAGTTGATTGCAAACCATAGTAGCATGAGAATTGTTTTCTACAGCAGAAATTAAAGTTGGTTAAACGCTAAATACAATTTGTATCATGAAAAATTACCATTATTCACCCTGACAAACGTATTTAACATTCTAATCAACAAATCTTCTCTGACATTTCCAGTAAACTTTGTATCTGTCGAGAACGTTCTAAACGTATCATTTTTTATATTACCAGCAAGCGCAGTTGGGCCATCTTTGAGCAAACCAGCATAATCCTCCCAGGATGTTTGATAAACACCTAGAAGTGATTTTCATACGAGACTCTTAACTGTATTTTTTTGTGTTATAGTCTTTTTCCATTGGTTAAGAGCCCTTTTTTTGGATTCGGTTGCTTTGATTATCTCTGCTGTACATGGATTTGTCATTTAATACTGCCTCAAGTCAGCTATACTATCCTGGACAGAAATAGAATTCTGATGTTGTCGAATTAATATACGCGCACAGTTTTATCATACCAAATAGAAATATAATTCAGATTATCTACAGACATGTTAAAATAATAAAAGAAGAGGGGAAACGAACAGTAAAATAATGGGGAACGTCTTTTATATACGAGCACAATAAAATGCAACACCTTTACTTTTTTCTCTTGTCGAAACCAAAACGATGATGTAGCTGCCCGTTGACTGAATTTGCGGATATTATACATTGGTATCGTAAAAACTGAACTATTCTACGTTTACTTACTATAATTCAAGAGCTCGATACATACAATTATAGTGCCCGTTATCATACCCAATTACACCAATAATTTGCCTCAATATACATGAGGATGTCGTGGGACTTTTGTTATGTAACAGCCAAATATATAAAAGTATTATTTAGAGGGTCAAAGATAATTTTATTATGATTGAGGTAAAAGCTTGTCTTAAATATCAACAAACTTTGAGTGACCTATGTCACGACAAGGATGCCAAATTCTTAGTTCACTAAAAGAAAAATCTTTTAGATCCATCCTTTACAGGGCGAAGACCTGATTTGGCGGCGTAAAGGACCCTACCCCTCCTATACATAGAGTTGAACTACCCAGGGGATAGCATGTTGTGAACCATGTTTTACCTCACAGAAAAAGGCGCGCGCCAAAGCACTCTAGCGATTTTATACCCTATGCCCAAATCAAACGTGATCAAACAAAGAACCAGCATATACAACATACACGTATTATTAACAGGATAAGGCGGGTTCAATGTCTACATCCCAACACTCAGCCCAATTGGACTATAATGAATGCAATCACCGCCACTTTCATCTCTTGTCCTGAGACTTTTACATCCCTGATCTGAGGACCTGCAGCAAGAAAGTGACAAAGAACGGCTGGATCCAACTAAACAGTGACTCCCAACGAACGTTGGCCTGATAAGGAATTGTCGAAGGGGTATGAAGTAGCCAGTAATAGACCCCGCAACTAGTGAGTTTGCACGAACGTTGGCCTGATAAGGAATTGTCGAACAGTAACAAGAATTGTCAGAACAAAACAAAACCTTGTCCCTCACTAAGAACGGGATGGGGGCCCCGCATGCTCGAACGTTGGCCTGATAAGGAATTGCCGAGCAAAAACAAGAATTGGTCTGTCCCTCATTAAGAACGGGAAGAAGATCCCGTAATCATTGCGCTTACCACGATAGTTAGCCTGATATGGACTTATCGCCCAGCAACAATGGGTGAGCTTGCACGAACGTTAGCCTGATAAGGCATTGTCGAACAGAAACAATCAATGAGCTTGCACGAACGTTAGCCTGATAAGGAATTGTCGAACAGCAACAAGAATTGTAAGAACAAAACAAAACCTGCTCTCAATAAGAACGGGAAGGAAGACATTGAGATCATCAACAGCTTCCCGAGTTAGGGTTAGGGTTATGTTAGGGTAATGCACAGTCAAATGAGTGAAAAAATAATAGTATGAGAACCAAGGAGAAAAAAAAAACCTGGACAGTAACGTGAGAGTGTATTTTTGAAAAAAGAAGTCACGGATTGTGTGCCTGCGTGCTCCCCCCCCCCCGCACATTAAAAGTGAATTTCGTGCATTTTTTATTTTTTTTATTTTTTTGTTCAGTCAAATCATAAAACTCCTAGTCGTCTTTTCTTAGCTTTTTTCTTAAAGGACTAACTCTATTCAAATACTTTTGTATCATCAACTCTTTATTTGTTCTATACGTGCCACTAAAACTAAGGAATCGTACAAATCAACGTGAATTACTATCGTATAGCAAAAGAACACAGCTTTTTAAAAATTTGGGAAGTTGTTAAGTGGAACTCATCGGATGATTAGACTGCATTTGGACGATCGGGAAACAAACTCTCTCTGACTTTATTTACAACGTAAGAAGCGTAACCTCTCAATACAACGAGATATCAAGGAGGAATATGTTATCTTGGGATCAAAATTAAGTCATGTTAAGGAGAAGCTTTACTGCTTTTACCCATCTGTATACAACTCTCTTAATCAACGATAAAAGTCAAATAACTGTTTAGACACGGACAACGCTATACACCTTTCATTACCTAAGAAGGCTTGGATTGTACGAACAAAATATGACCAATTCTTCAGATAAGGAAATTGCCAGCAAAAAGAGAGATCCACAGATAGACGCTGAAATTCAAATACACAAAAGGTTTCACAACTTTGGACATTTGAAGACATGTATGATTTAAAAGATGTAGTGACGATAATTGGGATGAAGGGTGTGGATTCGAACGCGTAATTAGAATCTGTTCAAGATCAATATGATGAGGATTGAGTTGGAAAAAAACAGGACATATGCTCATCCAAAATGTATTCAAGAGGATTATACGGACCACTGGATGACATGAAATCGGGAATAATCGATTAACAATCATGTAAACTTAAAGTCGATTGCCACTTGAGAAGAAAATACTACCCACGCACCTTTTTAAAAGTGGGATGATGATATGCGCTGCGGGAGGTGACAATATTGGATATACAACCTAAACTGAGCTTTTCACTATGAGTATGAATGTGTTTAAACTGGATATGGCGGCAGTAATAACATCTCATCTTGATGAATCCTTTACTCTCTGCAGGGGCAAACATGTCATAAACCTCAATTAGCATGGTTGTCATTATTATACATCTGTAAAAAAAACACCTATCTTAAGAATCCAATGGCAACGATGTTGCTGTCTCATCCTTGATACAACAAGGACGCTTTAAAAAGCGGTATAAATGAAATGGAGTTGAACTCAGACGATTAAATGGGATACATACTACGGCTGGCCCTGGTGTGACATTCAATATTGAGCTTTATCAAAGTTTACCTTTTCAAGTTGTCTTTTACTATTATAATAGGTTTTTTTCAATTATACCTGTCAACCTCTTCCGATTCATTTTCCATACTATCTTTCCATCTTCAAATTTCCTTCGGTATGTGTACCTTGAAGGACACCGTAGTATGTTTACTGTTTTTCAAAATAAGTGAATTTAGATAATTGCATGGTTGTTAAAACTAAAGGATAATGAATAATGAATTCTACTTTGTATTATACTTAGCATCTTTTCAGGTCATCAACAGAATGACTTAAAAGCCCTCTGGGTGGTATAAGAAAAAAAATTGACATGAACAAAGACGCCTTATTAATATCTTTTCCTTTCAGTTCTTAATAACGGTAGCTAGCAAAATGCTTGTATTTATCCCAGTGAATTCTCTAGAAGCAACACGTTTCTATGACCCCAATTCCACAGTAAACTCATCGACAGCGTTGTCTTTGCATTAAATCACTGTTTTTTAAAAAATTTATAAAAACGTAAACAAGCACTTAATTATATTATTACTCACCTTTCTCCCTTCTCTATACAGACTGGAATCGCAGTTGTCAAAGAGGTATTGATATAATAATAACAAAGGACACAATAAAAATAAGGTATAGTGATATGCAGGATGTCTATACCATTGAGCAGTGGATTCTTCTGTATTGGGGTCCTTCATTTTAAACATTCTCAAGACAAAAAATTGGCCAATCTACCATAAGCAAAAGAATATTACCTGATGATGAATCTCGGATTCGTATATCTGACTACCTTGATATCTAGCGACATCAGGTTCATCACGGATTTTAGAAAGAAGTGTATTCTCGATTCTGATGTGTCTGACATCCGCAACAAGGCAACACGCTACGATCCAGATTTTCCCGGGTCAATAAGCATTTACTTTAGTTAAATGGTACATCATGAGCTGAGCGTTTAGCTGGGAAGTGTTATAATAAAAAACCAAACCGCAAGACTTTAATTGCAGAAAGTAATTAAGTGCCATATCCCTTTCGAGTATGTTTAAAAATGAGAACACAATTTTTGCCTCATTGGATATATTGTGAAAGCCAAATCAAGAAGTCAACAGCGTTTTTTTTTTTATTGAACCAACGACCTTTTATTCTCACAACCATATACAGTTTTGACACTATAAATTCAGACAAACATAAGTTAAAATTCAGATAAATACAAAAATCTGAGCTTTTTTTTTCAGACGAATCAAAATTTAGTGTTCAGAAATTTTAGAACGGGTAATACCTGCATTAAATAACTAAAGCGATAACTTTAGTGGAAAATTATTTTCTTTCTGCTTTTTCTCGACTAAACAAAGCGGGTCGTTTTCCAGTTTCCCTCAAATGGTTCAGTATTTTTTTAAAGTTTAAAGCCGCAGCCAAATCACGATTCCACATTCTTCTTGCAACAATACCAGATGTATTCTCCATTTTTCTGTAACAAGCAATGTTCTTACACCTTATAAATGATTAGATAATTTCTTGTCAATGCAGATTTTTAAATTAATATCACATACCGAAGTAATCCATGACATGTAATGGTCGGCATTTTTCGTCTTTGATATGGTCTTGGATTCACTATGGTTTTGAACTTTTCCAAAGGACTTTCGCATGTAGGACAAAAAGAAGACGTCTTGTATTCGTCAATTAAATATAGTTTAAATACGTTCTTCTTTAACATATCAATTAACCCTTTATTCCTAGTTGGCTCTTGAAACTTGACGTTTGGTGCTGACCAATTTCCAAGTATCAGCGTTGTATTGGATCCAAACTTGTTTTTCAGCTTTCTAACTAATTGAGCATCATTTTTGTCAAAGTACAGTTTGCTAGAAAACTTTAGTTTACGGAATGGCAAAATCTGTAGCTTTTCTAAACGTTGGCTTGCACGATTCCTCAATAGATCCACTTGACCTGTTTCTGACATAATTTTAAGTATTTCTGCTTTTTCCGTGTTATTCAAACGTCTTTTCACATGATTTTGTTGCATCATAATATCCAAATAAGTAGCATACATTTGGATATTAGTAAAATCATCAGGAGGAGCTTGGGGTTGGGGGTAGTAGCCTCGAATTCTTGTCACATACAAATTCCCAAAATACAATTCACCTTTGTTGGTCACTTTGAATTCAAAGCACAAATCAGGAAAATATACTTGTGTTGTATTGTAAGTTTCGTTTCCATAATACTCTCTTAATAGAATATCGACAGATGCTCTTTCTTTGATATAGTTGGAATAGTTTGTTATCTTTACTGAAAAGGATTCGATTTTTGACAAAACCACCTCAGCAGCCTTAATAATTACAGGTTTTGTTTTTTCTCTCAAAAGTCTGAGATGTCTTTGCATTTTTGTTCTATTCATCTTTGTATATATCAAAGTTTGCTTATCTTCTGTTTTACTAGTTTCCTTGAGGCAATACATAAGATCACGTCTTCCAGGATCTATAAGAACACAGTTTCCTTCAGTCCTTCTCAAGTCTGACTGGCTAACCTTCTCTATATACTCTGTTTGATCAACAGTAACCTTTGTTGTACTCTTTGCTTTGGATGTCTTTCTGTTGGTATTCATATTTTGTTTTATGACTGATATACCAACTCCATCTGTTTCGATAGTCCCTTGAAATCGTATAGATTTATCAAATTCCTTGGTTCTTGAAAACCTTGTTCTGAAGGTTAACTACATCACCCCATGTGTCAAACTTGTTCTCTGCTTTTAGTTGCGACGTTTTTTTGAGAATATGATGATGGATTATTTTGCTATCCAATGTCATATAACAAGGAATAAAAGTAGTGCGTAAAGGAAAACAGGTAAACATTTTCATTTTTTTCGCTTCAAACATTACAGCTAGTTTAAAAAAAGCCTTGAAATGGTTCTCTGGTCTTGCCTTTACGTCATAATAAATCGAATTTCTTTGGAACGAGTAGTTCTCTGTGTAACGTGCGTAAAACATAGCCAATTCTTCTAAAGATTGAGCATCTAAACGACCTCTCTCTGGAATCTCTTTTTTGCAATGGCTTGCTTCACCTGGTTGCATGGCTGATAAACCTCTTTCCGGATAGCTGTTTTGATGGCTTGCTCAGTATAACCATTTGCTTTCAGTTTCTCACGAAGATTGCTTGCTTTTTCATCCTTCTTAAACAACTTGTTCACAAAACTGCGTAATCTATTTCCAAAATGCGCCTTCAGGTTATTTATATACGCTGTCTGGATTTTAGTACACTCATATAAAGCAATTTGTTGAGCGTTTGCAAGTGGGATAGGTGTATATCGAGCATTTGTACAATATTCCTTCTTGTATTTGAGAATTATCTGTCTATATTTTTTGGTTATATCCTTAAGTCTTGAGGAGTTTACGACTTTAGTCTGAATAAGGCTTAGAAACACTTCAACAAAAAATCTTTCTTGATAAATTCTTTGAAATCAAAGTCGTCATCCGATTGCAGTTCTTGAATAAGTATGTATTTAATAAAAGCAAATGTGTGCGTTACTAAAATGTTTGTTGTATTGACTAAATCATATAATGGCTGTATGTATTCTTGTTTCCAAATACTTCTTACAGTGGTTTTAACGGCCATTATACGGTTGGGTGTAGCATTAGAAGATTCATGTGGTTCATTACTCTTTTTAACAGATTTTAGAACAATTTCAGGATCAACAGAAGTTGTAGATGAGTAAGAAGCCTTAGGTACAGAAGGAGAAGAAGTATCCCTTGACTGGACAGTCCACGAAACAGGATTATCTGTATTATCTGCTTGTTTGCTTGCTTCACCAGCGTCATATTTTGTGGTGATATATATTGATGAACTATCTATATCCATATCTGCTTCAGCATCATTTAAATTTTCATTAATGTTTTGAAAACTAGAAGTGGAAGCAACTTCAGTGTCTACAGCTTTGCCTTTTCCTTTGAACTTTTTTCCAGGTTTAATATTTCCTGTACTATCTCGAACTATTAAGGAGAGTTGTTTAAATTTAATAAGACTTTCACATGCATTTAAACTAACAATAACGCATACTTGTTCTTTTTCTAGTTGGTATGATGGGCTGGAAATCATCATCACTTAAATTATTTAAAAAGGATCTTTGACATTCAAGCAAATCTGTAGGCACCTGTGAAGTTGATCCTATCAATCCATACATTATGCTGTCAGTACGATTAAACTGTCTTATAGTATTATGATATACCTTCACTATCGTTTATTTCAATATTTTTCCCTTTCCCTTTCATTTGTTTGAAGAAAAAAAAAAAAAAAAAAAAGAAAAAAGTGATCAAATATTCAAAATCAAAAAAATCCAGACTGATAACCGCCACACTGGTTTTTTATATTTGTTGTTGTTTATATTACGTACTCATATTACGTACTCTGTTCCCAATTTGCTCTTCTTGGTTGTTTTTCGTTGGGATAGTTCCCCAATATCCTGCTTATTTTTCTTATAAAATGATGATGGTAATATCTTCCTTAGAAGAACTTTTCTTTACTTTATTTCTCAATTCAAGTCAAGGCATTTATTCTTTTTTTTTTATCTGAAAGCCCAACCAGTAGTGGTAATGAGTGTGTAATTCATGTTTTATTCCTCGTTCTACTGCTAATGAGATACTTAAACAATCGAATAAAAGTAATGTGACTCTGGCTCCTATTACGTGTGTAAACCCACCCCAAATTTGTTGGGCTAAGTGAGCAAATAACTGTAAGATCACAGCGCAACAATCATAGTTTCTCGTAAATTTGGTTGACAAAAATCCGACTCTCATTAAAAGACTCGCATGGAAAGGTATGCCAAGAAAACAATGATCTTCAATTTAACGTAATCACCGCTTGGAAAGCAGCTGGCGTAGACTTCCGAACAAATTATGTATTTATGGATGAGGCCGGCTAAATGCTCATAAAATTATAAGTAAGCATACTCAGTTAAGGGAATACCTATAATTATTCCTGTGCCACCTCAAAAGGATGAAAACCTCAGCATTATTAGCTGTATATCACCTTCGGTACGATCAATTTTTCGAAGGTGAGCCCTTAAAATCGGCTGATGTACCCGAAATTGAGAAAGAGTTCCCTTTGCCAGCTAGAAAAAAAGAAGAAAAGCTAAAGCTGATGATAAGAAGAGTGTAAATCCTTGAAAACCTACCACTGCGCATTATGTCGTAACTTTCGTTCGAAACGTCATGGATATTCTATACAGCCACAACAGGCATGGATTCTATATCGTCATGGATAATTGTAGAATTCATCATTCCCATTATGTTGTTGATGCCATCGAAAGTAGAGGCTATAAGCCTTTATTTATGCCCCCCTATTCCCCATTTTTGAATCCTATTGAGGAGTGCTGGTTCAAGATCAAGAAGCACATCAAAAGAAATCCGCTTTCCACTTTGGACACTTTAACCCCAAGAATTAAGGCAGCCTGTGAGACTATCACTACGGAAGATTGTAATGGTTGAATACGACACTCTGAAACGTACTGGGATAAATGCCTCAACAAAGAATCAAAACTAGTTTAAACTTTTACTTGTCTGAATTTTTATTAACATATTTCTGGAAATAGTTTCCCTTTGTCTGAATAATTTTTTACGTTTGTCTGAAAATATTTTTTTTTAGTCTGAATTTTTTTTTGAGCCTGTCTGAAAATAATTTTCAGCTGTCTAAATTTAAAGTGATAATACTGTATATTTGTAAGTTTCTACCATTTATAAATAAATCGCTACACAGTCTGGGAGATATCCTGAATCAGCACCACCACGAACCTAAAAAAAAAAAAAGTTCCGTGTGACCTAGTTTCCAATGGCCGATCATGTCAGAAATTATTTGATGCGGCCATTAGGTGAAAAAACGATTACATAAATATCGTAAGAATCACATGCACTGTTGTACAATAGATCATTGTGTATATAAACCCAAAAATATTTTTTTTAAAAAAAAGATTGCATTAAAAAAACTTTTTTGGTGTAATCTTGGGGATTTGGGATCAGTGCGCGTTACCAAGTAAGGGTAAAAAAAGATTTATTCCATAAAAAAAAAAAGATGATTAAGTTAGGCCTTGTACAAAAGATCCAAGAAACCCGCAGCCACATCATCAATAATGGTTTTATCAGGCACACTAGCAGCGGTACCGTAAATAGCAGCTGTGGATCCATTACCGGTTGATGGATCCTCCACCAGTCCCTGTACACATTCCTTAAGATCGCTCACAAATAAATCGGCACTTTTCACCCAAGGTAAAGTGGTGGAGATATGGAGTGCTGCAGGGTTTTGAAGTGCACTCAAGTTCCATCCACGAGCTGATAATTTGTCTCCCACATCATAGATATTAAGAGGTTCGTTGGCTCCAAATGAAAGTACAGGTCCAATAGGTTCTCCCTTTACATGAAGTTGTGGAATGGATCGAACACTAACATATAAAAAACATATATTATAAATACAACTTGGATCTCCTCACAATAACAACAACAATAACGAAAATTTTCTTACCCAGCTTCCATAATACGGCGAGCACCAACAATTTGTTTACATGTTTCGAGATAACCATCATCACCCATATGCATCAATGCTGACCAACAACCTGCAATTAAAGCACCAGGACTAGAGATAATAATAGAGAGTTAGATTTAGGGATTATGTCAGATTTTTTTTTCTATTTTGTTTACCGAGAGCCGGCAATACTAGGAGATGCATAGATACCACCTGTCCATTGGGAATACAAAAAGTATTGATATTTTCGAATGGTAGGATTACGATACATGATGATGGAAGAACCCTTGGCAGCAAAACCATATTTGTGGGTATCACAAGAGATAGAGGTAACGCCTTCCACTCTAAAGTCAAAGGGAGTGGTAGGGAATCCAGCCCTTTCCAAGTAAGGCATGATGAAACTACCAAGACAACAATCAACATGCAATCCAATGTCGTACTTCTTTGCTAGTTTGCCTAATTCGACAATATCATCAGCGATACCATGAGGAAAGTTTACGGCTGAACCTGCAATCTTTTAAAGGTATTAGAGATTGTGGTATGATTTTAAGTATTCTTCTTTTACCATGACTGTATTCTTTGTAATAGCTCTTTGCACTTTCTTAATATCGACCTTGAGAGTGACGGGATCAATAGGGACGGTTACAAGTTTGATCTTGAAGTAATTAGCAGCCTTCATAAAAGCAGCATGAATCGTCTCAGGCACAACCCTAAGCATAACAAAAAAAGTTAATTACTGTCATGATATAATTTTAAGGTTGCTTACATTTCAGGGTTATTAATACCCTTCAAATCTTTGTACATGTCACGGTATGTCTTACAAGCCATAAGGATACTTTCGGTACCACCACTTGTCATGGTACCACAGCCCGTGGCAGGAGCGTTATACATGGACAAGACCATTGAAACAGATTCTGCTTCCATACGTCTTACACCGGGAAAGATTTCTGGATGAAGAGGATTGGCAATGGCAAATATGCTATAGGCCTCACCCAAAATTCTCGTTAATTGTTCTCCTCCATGATAAATTGAGCCTGATACTTTTCCACTCTGCCAATCGGCTGCTTTCAGCGTTTGGAACCTTTTTATTTTAAAAAAAGAATCATTTTAGTACGATAACTACTATCACAGTCTTTTTTTTTTTTTGGGGAGGCGGGCGAACTGAACTTACTTGTGTAAACTTTCCATTACTTGTTCTTCGGATAATCCCTTTGCTGGTAAAGTTAAATTGATATCGCAACCAACTTCTTTTGACATCATGGAGTGCTCCATATCTGCTAAAGTACTTCCTAACGCTTCGTTAATTTTCGCTTGCACAGAAGGAAGACGGCGTAATTGCTTGAAAACGAGCTATTTTAGGCACAAATGGTTAGCTATTTCATCGTGTATATCCTATACTTGAGAAATTTGTTTACTTTACCTTGAAGATATATGTCTTGAAATCGTTGAAGGCTCTGGCAGGACCACCCACCAGCACCTTGTTGTAGGCCTTGGACCAATAATTTAATAAGACAAAGACAAACACGATATTCTTCAAGTGTTGTAAGTAGCGACTATCCAAAACATCGTTGGATAATCGAGTAAAACGGATTAATGCAGAAGGTTTTGAAGCTATATTAGCCATATTTGTAAGTAATAAAAAATAAAAATTGAAATAAAAAAAGAAAAAAAAGGAAGATAAAAAAAACAAAAGGTTTGTTTTATAAACCCAAAATTTCGGTCTTTAAAAGTCCGTTCAAGTGTGTGTGTATGTGTGAAACCCGCCTACCCCCAGCAAACACTGGTCAAACTTCTTACTCACCACTGCATCCCTTATAAATTCAGGTACATACTTTTTTTTTAAATAAAATAGAGATGGAGAAAGAAAAACACTGTAGTAGATTACCAACATTTTTTTTTCTCCGATACTTGGGATGCTAGTAATATATGTCACAAAAAAGAGAAGTACAATAAGGCGTGCGCATTAAGGCTAATTCGCATGATACATCGGGTGATCTTTTTCAAAAGTTTTTCAACATGACAACTGTTCGACCTATTCTGTAATACTGTCATTCAACTCCAAGAAGGTCACCTTGTCGTGCTACTAACAAGAATATGCCTCAATAAATGCCACAACTCCCACTTTAACATCCCAGGGATGAACCAAAGCACCTATACATGTATACAGATTGATCAAACCGATAAACTAAACTGAAAAAAAAAAGTAAAAGAAAGAAAGAAAAGAAATCATCTATTGAATGCGTGTTTATTGTAAAAAAAAGGAAAGAGATCTAAAGCACGTCGACATTGGAGATCCTTAATACAGTGTGAGTTTGCTTGTGTTCGATGGTACGCTTATAATTCTTTCTTCTCTTCTTCTTGACGATTTGAATCAATTTGCTCTTGGTATGTTCAATGACGGTGGCACTGATATCGAATACGTTTTCCGCAACATAAGGTGAGCCCTTTAAAGTATAATCCTTGGATCCTAATTCACGCACTTTATCCAACTTGAGCACATCGCCCACCTTGACATCCTTTAAACGATTGACAATAACCTTGTCATTCTTTGTGATTAAAAAGGGTCGTCCAGCAATCTCGGCGACTGCATAGTAACGTAACTGTTCACGAAGTTTTTCAATAGGTGCTGAGCTGCTTTCTTGTGCTGACGTTTGAACTTGACGTAAACTGTCTATAAAAATTTAAAATTAGTCTTTTTTTTTTTTTTTTTAATTATTTGACATTATTATTATTTACTTTGAATGGGTTGTTGCTTAACGAGAGAAGCAGAAGCTAGAAAAGATAAATAATTTGTTTAGACACTCCTCAAGTATTCATTGCATTTCGATTCAACCCCACTAGACTCCATGTTTTTTTCTGCCGCATTTATTTACCTCTGGTTAATGAAGAACCTAACCCTTTAAATAAAGTGGAAATCATGTCTATACTCTGGATACTTAAAAAAAAAAAAGAACAGGGCTGTCCATTAAAATTATTTGAGATGGGTTGAGGTGCGGGCAAGCGTGACTTGTAAATTCAATGTCACAAAAAAACCTAATTTTCTTGCATTGTTCTCATTCATTGATGTGCGTAGCATGCGTTGGGGGAGGGGTTACTTGAACACCCAGTATTTATGCGCAGAAAAGTATGTATTTTATCTAGGTCCCAGTCTTACTCGGATTCTCATTGCGCCTCAAGTCGAAATAATCAAATAAATTTATACCTTTTAAAATTCTTTACAGACTGAGGACCCTGAAAGAATAGACAATAGGATAGCTCTTTCTCAAGTTCACAATCACATGCAAGTCGCTATTATTTGCCCAAACTAATAGATGCCAAATGAGCTGTAATTATCTATTTATACCGGATTACGAGAGGCTACAGAGACATAGGACAATTCCACCTCTTGTCACACCAGGGTACAAAGTTCTTAATTTTCCATTGGATTCTGACATATGCATTACCCATATTTATATTAAATGGAACATATAGCTATACTTATCGGAAATAGTTCTGTCCAGTCAAATATGAAAAGAGGGAGAGAGAGAGGTTTATTTACATACATATTTAATATAAAAAAAAAATAAGGTGAGAGGAGCAAAGATAAAAGACATAGCTGAAAAGAAGTGATGGTAAGGAGAGAGAGAGAGAGCATAAAGTAAAGACATTTTCAATGCTTAAAAAGGAACGGGGTAAAGTTTACTTAATTTAAAGGCTTCATGCCTGCACAAGCAGTCCATACAGACTCAGAAGATTTGATAAGATGCTCCATATATTGCTCTTGGAATTCCAAGTATTGCTCATCGCTTGTCATTTCACAAATTTTGATGACGTAAGGCTTGCAAGAGTCTAAAGTGAGTCGAATGATGTAAAGGAACTCGTTTCGAAGTGGGTGAGTTTCTACAAAAAGAAGTTGGTAAGTGATTTTGTGCAAAGAAGTATTTAAAAAAACAAACTTTACTCAAGTTTACAATCTTCTCAACAAATTCAACAGGTGTATATCCATTATTTTCTAATAATGGAGTCAAATTCTCACAGATATTAGGGTCTTGATCATTTGCATTCAAGATGGATACAACTAAACAGAAATGGTTAGTTTCAAGTCATTTACCACATGGGAAATTACATGTTTTACCTTTGGTTGAGTAATCTCTAACAAACTCATCTCCAGTATCCTAAATCAAAGTTAATTCATGAAGAATATACATAAAAGTAAGCAACATACATCATAACGAGGTTCCAACAATTGAATATATCCTCCTGGCTTCAAGACACGGTAAACTTCAGCCAAAGCCTGAACCCAGTAAGCACGATCAAATGTCATGGAGAATAATCTCATTTGAACAAAATCAAACGAATTATCTTCGAACGAAAGTCCACACAAGACATCCTGTACAGAAAAATCAATATTGGAAGGTCGAATATCTTGAGGAATAGATGAAATTTGATCGATGCCTGTAAATTGTACGTTGGGGTATTCAGTGGCCATATCCTACAATCACACGAAATTAAGATTAATTTTACACACACACACACACAAAGTTTAATAAATACGAACCAAAAGCCAAGTTCCAGAGCCACAGCCCACATCCAAAACACGCAACTCGCTGGATGTAAAATCAAGTTTATCGCTTATTGATTTCAATACATTTCTAGAAAACGTGTGAGTAACAATCCTGATGTTCTTTAATATATATATATATATATATATATATATATATACATACCCTTCAAATAAAACTTTGAGACCAAAGTGTTTCTAAATCAAACAAATCAGTGACCAATGACAAAGATTAAAAAAAAAAAAAAAAAAGACACTCACGACATGGTTTCTATCTGTTTCACCCTTTTGTGTGTTATCAATGTAATTGAAAGAATTGGTTGCTGAAACCAATGAGGCATCGGATTGTACAGAGTTTGTTCCTGGAGGTGACATTGGAGGTGTAGGTGAGTGTCGCTTTATCGATTTAATATTTGTTGAAAGTCGAAGATTTTGTGAAACCGTTCGAAATTTTTTATTATTTTGTGAATGACTGTTTTGATTAATCGAATATTTGGCTCCCATTTTATATCAGAAGAAAGAAGAAAAAAAAGGGGACGAGCGGAGGAAAGAAAAGCGAAAAAGAGAAGCAAAAATAAAAAAAAACCTTACGATGGGGAAAAGGAAATTATGGCTCATGACAAATGAGGCCATATGATTGGTATACACTGCACTATTGGGATGCACGGACGTTCTTTAATGTGCACAACTGTAAAAAAAAAAAGAAAAAAAAACTCTATTCTATAATTAAGTACCAGGTGGGACTAAGTAATCGCCCTCAATGGAACCAACAATGAAATCCGCAAAAACTCATGTTTCAGCTAAAACTCCATCACGTTTCTCATTATGGAAGATTTTTTTTTTTTTTTTTTTTTTTTTTTTTTTTTTGATATCCATCTCATATCAAATATTACATTGAACACAACAAAATATATGCCACGTAAAAAAAAAAAGAGAAATATATTCCCAAGGGAAAGAGAGTTTTGTGCCCTTGTTTTACAATAATTCTGTGACCTTATGTATTTGGATGAATACAAAAAAAAAAAAAGGTCCATGTCTAATATCCCGACTTCGATTAAGAAAGCCATCCATGATCGTCGGTTGATTAATCGGTTCCTCAAAATCGATGTGCGAAATTAATCGATTGTTAATTATTATTACGCCCTGTTTTTTTTCGTGTGTATTATAAATGTGTGTGTGTGTGTGTGTGTCTGTGTGTGTGTGCATGGTCGAGACTTTTTTATAGTTGCTTTTGGGAACAGGAGAGACCTGAGCGTCCCCCTCCCATAACATTTAAATGTACAACTCTAGAATTTTAGTGCCGTCACTTAATTTTGTTTGTGCTTCTTTCAATTCATCCATGAGCGTACTTCAACTCTATACATGCCCTTGACCTTTGTTTTATTCGGAGTGCTTTTTATTGAGATACACAGAAAATTATTGTGTTTCCTCACTTCTTTTACTCCGACCTTGTGTCCACTGCCCAGTACAAAGATTCAATCCAAAAATCCTCATATTGGCTGCCAATGACAAATATGTTGGATACGCGTACTACAATCACTGTCAGAAATGTCTTGGTTTAAAGGTATTTGTCTTAATATATCCCTTGTATAAATCACATACGTCTTATCTCGCATAGAAAGGCCACACTTTATGCCATAATGAATTTTTCCCTCACATGACAACCGTAACAATGGCGATTTAAAACGTCAAAGAGAATGACTTTGGTATATATTTACATACTAATCAGATATTTTTTCTGATACAACCGGCATATCACATGTGGGCGCAAGCAACACCAATGTTGTTGACAGGGTATAGTGCGTGGAAGCTGAGCATCTCACTAACCTATAGACATGTTGATCCGCCAAACATGATTTTTACGCCTAAGTTGTCTGATGTGAGAAAGTCCTTCTATTTAACTAATGTGCCTACTGTCTTTCTGATGAAAGATAGTACTTGCCGTTATTTGAGTTGAGAAAGGTGCATATATCGTATTTTTAAAAGTGAGGCTGTGCATGCATACATCCAATATCAACAATAGTTTCTATAGCGACCAGCTTCCTTACTTTACCACCGGATCCAATAAACAACACAGTCATAATGGAGTAGTATGAGCGAAAAAAAGCTCTCGCTTGTTGCAGTATGTACATGTTGCTTGTTTTCGTTCATGAATCCACGAGAAACTAACTAAAGCCATCATAATCCAATCAAAGGTTCTCTACTCATTCAATGCTCAGCCCATCATTGCTTCATTTAGTATCACCCAACAGATCCATTTTTTCTACCAGCACGACTTGTAGTACCGCACGAACTTTGGTCCTGGGATAACTTTGTGGTTCCATCAACGATCTTGTCACCCATTAAAGCCGCGCCCAGACCACAAGAAATACAAAAGAAAGTCGAGTAATGAAGCAATTTTATTAGGACATGGTGATTCAGTACACTCATGTTAAGCGACTTGTTTATATATTTGACTGCAATTTGACCAAAGTAGATTTAATAATCAAAATATCGGGGCTGCGTAAAATGTCCAAATTACTTTATTTTAAATAACGGGAACACATTCAAACGGTATAAAAGTATTGAGAAGACTTTTTTGTAAATACAGAGGTGAACGTGATTAAAAAGATATGGTCTACGGGAAATGTCTAAGGTCTTATGTATTTTTTTTTTTTTTTTGGTTTTTTTTGCGTGGTCATGCAAAAAGAGTAAAGTTACACCAATCGCAGCCCAAACCTGACAACCAAATTTTGGAGGTCTTTTAAACAGGTCCCTTACGTTAAGAGCGCGAAGTATGTCTCTCAAAATTATCATAAAACCATCGCTTCTTTTTATATAAGATATTAGTTTAAGGTGACATATGAACGAGCTTATAAACAGTTTCGACCATTATTTTTGATGTATTGACGGTAGTGACCATCATATCTTTCAGAAACTGCAGAACACTCTGATTCACCCATCTTCATCCGACTCTCTCTTTAGGAACTACCCTAGGCCCATATAGGTTAATACCCTCATGAACAAGATTGTCCTGATCTAAATTAGCCTGTAGCATTTTACATGCTTAAAAAAATTGTAGACATTACAAACTATATCTATTGGTTGGGGCAAACGGCCAAGACAAAAAAAAATAGCTTTGGTATTTACTCACATATCAGTCAGATTCTTCTTCTTCTAAAAGTCGTATATCATTGGTTCTGATACATTTGGTTGTAAAGGCAGCATTGATGTTGATAGATAATTATTTAAATCATGGAGGATGTCCTACTTAAAAGGAATTGATAAAAAATTAATCTGGATGATTCATGCGAAAACAGTTTCAAAAATCTAGGAAGTAATAGGCAAATGTAATGTAACATCTAGTAATTACTAGTCAGTGGGATCAACGTAGTATTCATGCATTAAGTGACAGGAGTAAAGTTCACACTCGGGAATCTATTCATAGTCTACTGTTCCGGCCCTATCAGATTTTAGCACTTTGTATGGCATAAAATATTTTACTCGCCACAAGGTTTCACCCTGTGAGAAAACTCCAGGCAATATGATGATCCACGGCTATATTTTATGAGAGTATACATGCTTGATGCGACAATTTTTATAATACTTACGATACTCTCGACGCTTTCAAGTGCTGTTTTAGAATTCTTGTAAGTGGCATTAAGCTTTATTATGTATATGATACACTATGCATGCTCAAAATTTATAATATAGGAGCGACATGAAAATTGCTTTTAATGATTGAAGAGACATCTCTCATCCCGAATGCAAAACATGAAGCTTTGTGCAACCACAAGCGGAAATGTCAGCAAAAATATCGTTTGTGGCATTGCTTAATATAGTTCTGTGAACAGTTTTTCAGAGACTTTTTGATACGATACAAAACAATTAGAATGATACTTGCATAGGTCACAACCTTATCTTGAAACGAACTCTTCCAAACATATACCCATAAAATGGCGGTGATTTAAAGAAATAAAAAAACTAAAGCAAAAAAGTTGTGAGCCACGTTCAACAAGCAGTAAGGTTTCTTTTATTGTTCATCGCATCAGGCGTGCGAAATATTTCCCAAAAAAACAAATTATGTCATATCATCATTTAAACTGTCACTTGTAACAGCTTAGATAAGGTGACATTAAAAATGAGGGTAGGGGGTACACATATTACCCGACGGGATATACTTTATTTTCTTAATTTACACAATTAAATAAAATGCCAATGTTACAATTTCATCTTTTTTAAAGGTCCACAAGAAAAATAAAAAGAGAGAGATTTTGTACATGGTTGTCATGATTTCTCTGTTTACACAGCTTAAGAATTCTATTCTTTGTTTCAGAGTGATACTAGCTTTATTTTTTCTATTGTGACAAATGAGGCAATCAGAAAAAAAAAAAAAAACGTGTACACAATAAAAAAAGCTTAGCCCTTTTTTTGTATTCCTACACAAAAAACTCTGTGCTTTTCACTAGTCTCAAGAAAGTTTGGTCTCGGACCTCCAAGTCCGTTTTAAAGCGAAAGGTTAGCCTCGTATGATTTTATGTATCGCGATTCACCAAAGAAGTTCAAACTTTTTTTTTAAAAAAAAGGAAGAGTTACACAAATGTATCACCCCACACAAAAAAAAAAAAAAAAAAAAAAAAAAAAAAAACGTTTTATTAATGCTAAATTGGGATGTTTTTTTTTTTGGTTGTTGCTTCTATTTCAATAAGGTTGATTCTCATCAAACATGATACTACTTGGATCTGGTCCATTCGGTTGGAAATGATGATCACTGGGATAAAATCCTTGACTTAAAAACGAGAGTAATTCTTCGGTGGATTTATCATTGAATTCAGACCCTAACAACACTTTTAGCCCCAACCGAATTTAAGAGAAAATAAACACACATCCATAAAAAATAAAAATACTTACCGTGATGATGCTGCTGCTGCTGCATTTGTTGCTGTTGTTGTTGTTGCTGTAGCATATAATCTAACGTGGGATCTGTCCATTCCATATCATTTGGTGAATCCTGGTAATCATCAAACGGATTATGATCGTCATCCCGATCTGGCGTAGCTAATGCAGAAGAAGCAAAAGGTGCATATGATTTCTTAAAGTTGAATCCTCTCATCACACGTGGTGTTGTAGCCGCCGCCGCCGCTGCTGCTGCTGCTGCTGCTGCCTCTTCTTGACCATTACGGTTCATCATCATCATACTAGAATCCAAACTCCCCGTAGGCACAGACGACGAATACATGACGGGTGCTTGCCCCGGTGATGAACTTGTTGCTGCTCGAGGCGCATACGGCGCAAAACGTCGTGACTGTTGCGTTGTCATGGGTGGTGATCCAATATGCATATCAGCAATAGACCGATTTAAGGATCCGATCCCCGTATTACTATTATTCGGCGAGCTGGATAAAAACATCATTGTATCCGGTAATGAAGACGCCACCGCATGATTCTCCAGAACTGGTGAAGCCAAGACGGGGCTGGCATTCGTTTTTTCGGCCACAGTGGGTTGAATCGCATACCTGTTGGAAATAGGAATCCCATGGGCTCGAGCATGTAAAATCATGTCCTTTTCTTCCTGTAATCTCTGTAAAAGTATCGCTTTTTTACCCGTAGCCGGTTTACCTCGCTGTCTCAACATTTCCTTTAATTCAGACACCGTGATATCCTCAAAATCCACCTTCACAAGCTGATCATCTAATCTCTTTTGTCGCTGTTCTAAATCAAATGGCTGAGAAGCGTTGGCTCGTTGTACTCGTTGAATTTGAATAGGCATCGTACGAGACGGGAAAGAAGAAGCCGCTGCTACAGCAGCAGCCGCTGCAGCTGCTGCTGCAGTGGTGGTGGTGTGATGTGAACTACTAGTGTTATTGGTGTCAATCGATGGTGGTATGTTCATATTGGTGGTAGGTGATTTCGTACTATGGCCCGTACCCGTAGCCACTTTCATCTTATTGTTTAATCGCATGGTGGTGGGTTCTAAAGAGAGTTTGCGTCGACTAGTGGTTTCATTTGAGAGTTCATGGGTTGTGATGGGTACTGAAGTACCAGCCACCGACTCTTGTTTACTCGTAGATGGTTTCTTTGCATAATTTATTCTAAACCTTGCTTGTAATTCATTAAAACGACGTTGATGATCAATTGCATTTGAAGGTAAAGAAGAAGGAGAGGAAATGGGTATAGGTTTTGATTTTCCAGTATTCATACTATTATTATTATTATTGCTATTGTTGTTGTTGTTGTTGTTAGTGGTGGTGGTGGATTTTAACTTTTGTTGACTTGTGATCATCGGTTCTACTTGCGGCGGTGGTGGTGCTTCCTTATTGAACATCGCGGATAAGTTGGAACGCAAAGGTGGTGGTGTTGATGCTGGTTGTGCTGGTGGCTCAGAGAGATCTTTAGCTTTTTGTTGCTGATCTAATAAATATTGCTGCTGTCGGAGAAAGTTAGGATCGGATAGTAGGATGGCAGCTTGAGGATCTTGGAGATAAGATTTTCCTTCATCAAAAAAGTTGAAACTGCTTCCTCCTCCATTATGGTTGATATTATAGTCTTGCAGCTGCATCAAGAAATCTTGAGGTCCACTAGAAGAAGGTGAAGGAGACGTCTCGAAGGGTTGTGTGGGTAGGCTGTGACTGTAATCAAAGTTTAAAAAGGGATTGTTGTTATCGTTCATGTTGTTTAAATCTTCAAACGATTGTCCAAATAACTGATTGGAATCAAAATTGATGTTGTTGCCATCGTCCATTTCATTATTATGATTATAATAATACATTTTTCTTTGCCTGTGTCTATGTTCTATCTCTTTCTCTAAATATAAGCAGGGGGTTCAAAAAAAAAAGTTTTTCTAATTTTTACAGTAAAAAGAGTGTTTATAAAAAAAAAACAGAGCTATTTTAGTTTTGTTCATAAGCAATTGTTTTACAAGTCACTTTTAAAGTTTGAGATGATTTTTACGACCAATTAAATTCGATGTTAAGGGGAGCACGAATTGACATGTCTAAGCTGAGATCCATCTAATGATACAGTTTTCACTCTTTACATTTAGACAATGATAGTTTTTTTTAAGTCGAAATACAATGGAGATTCAAACATAAAATGAAATCAGTTTTCAGATATGTTTAGAAAAGGTTGTTTGATTTACCTGAAGTTATTCTTACGTTGTCACTAATGACGGTGTATCAACCACATTGGAGGTTGCAAGAGTGATCATATTTTTCGATGCTAAGATGCCTCAGTTCCAGAAGATAAATTGCTGTTGTTGCAGTTAAATATCTGAGGGATTTTGTGACCAACAAACTTCGGATTCTCCAATTTCTTTAAATGACAGCCACAAAAGAAAGTGCTTTGTTATAAATACTTGTGCAAAATGAATATCTATTTATTTCACCTTGAAAGTATTATATTCGTCGATATCAAGCAGTAACAATGCACTCAAATTTTGACGGAACTTTAGCTGTCTGTACAAATTATCGACTACTCCATGCCTTAGACTTTTATATCCGTCATGCGACTTATTTTTCAACCCATCTCTAAATATTACCATTGACATTTTGCTTTTATCCCCTTCCTATTAGGATTGACAGTACATACATTGACTAAATTACTGTTTGAAATCTTCGCTATTAAAGTTCTTCAAGGTCAGAGTGGCATTATCCAAAGATAAAACAAGGGTTTTTTTCCCGCAAAAAGAGACTTTGTACATATAGCCATCAGTATAAAAGATGTTCAAAATCATCACGCCTTTCTCATGCAATGACTGTAATTTAGCCGGACTGCTCGTGTTAGAAATAAAAAAGTTGCGTATTGTTCAAAAAAGATATTGCAAGCTTACCTTTTTACTGTCAATTTTCTAAAATCAAAGCATCTAAAAAAAGGCCTTTGTCTGAAAGCAAAAGATTTCTCCTCTTGTACTTAGCGAATTCCCATTCCAAAAATCCCATGTAGGTTTTGATTATCAATTTTGATAAATCGCCATTTTAATAAGCTTATGGATTAAACTAAACATCGTCGGTGGTTGGAATTGTTTCTCTTTATCTTTATGCGTATTTGAGCTTTTATTCTTTATTGACGATTTCTTCTTTTTAGGCCTCATCCGTGACTGATTTGAGCGCTCACTTTGTTGCAATAAATTGGACTGGTATGGTATAGTCAATGGTACTTATATCACTGCTGTTGATTGATAGTTCGCTTCAATTTCTGATTCGTATTTTGACAATATATGCCTAAAAACTGGAATTATATCGAAAGGGGTCTTATACAATGTCGCTTTCGTGGTAGCCGCTGGTGATAACCGATTTTTGATTTCTACAATCAGCGGGTTCAGAAATGTTCGAATTCTGTATTGCGTTTCTTAATCCACAGAGATCCCAATGTTTTCCGACAAAGTTGATGGTTGCATGTTAAACAATTTTTCTAATATATGACCGTAAACGATAGATTTGATACAAGGGATTTGCAAGTCCTATGTATAGTTCGTACCAACCTTTGTAGATACATATAAACAAAAATCTTTTACCTAAAATTCAGTACGGATCATGTATATTTTAAGTAGTTACTCACAATGTTCTCAAAATTTTCATATAAAAGTTGTTGCAGCACATTCCAACATTTTCATACGCGGAAGCTAATATATACTTGATATATTTTCATTTATAAGTCGACATAAAGAATACCAAAAGTTTTCTTGGGAAAACTCGTCCGACAATTCAGCTGGGTATTTGAGAATATGGTAGTTTACAAAGAGCTGTTGTTACAAATCAAGTAGTTACTTCTGATTCGATAAAAAAATAAAAAAAGTATATATATAAAACAATAAACGATAGGTACGATTATAATTCCCTAATACTTTATTCAACTAAAGTTTTAACTCTGGAATAATGGGTCTATTTATACTCTTTTGAAAGCCGACTGTGATTAGAATTGCTAGTCCATATAAATTTGTCTTGACTGTTGAATTCTACCGGAGAAATTTTGATGGCACGACTTGGGAAATGTCTACGTATTTTTTTTCAAACGTATTTTTTAGAATCACGTGAAGGGTCTACACGTCAATTGACATGCCATATATAGGAGGATCGATTTCTTTTTTCTATAAAATCTGTTTCACTGTCATTACAAGCTACTACAGGAACGCAGATATACAACTACCAAGTTTTGATTTGCTTGGGGGGTTTTTGCCAATGTTTCTATTCTAAGTAAAGGCCCAAACGTTATGGATGATGAAACAATCAATTAAATCATCCTGACATAAGCTTGTTTATCAGCCTACAAATAAAGCTGGTTAGAACACTTTATTCCTCTTCTTTTCTTTTCCCTTAACATATTTTTTTCTATCTTGTGAAAGTAACCAATATCGTAAAAAGGTTAGTTAGTAATTGACTCTTGTTTCTTTGAAAAAGACGCTAAATTGAAAAAAAAGATATATCGCGATATTGCAGCTGTGGCTAGTCTTTGCTATAGGAGGGCGACCTCCCAAGCAGGGATCTTGAGTTTTTTTTTTTTTTTTTTTTTTTTTTTTTTTTTTTTGGAACTCACAGGCTGTGAATAACAGTAGTTTTCACTGTGAATGGTGGTGCTCATACTGGCCTGCTGGTCTTAGCCATTTCTGTAAGTGGTATAAAAAAAATACGCTTGAAAAAAATACGGAGGTCTAAACAATTCCCACGACTTGATCACATATTTTTGAAGTGAAAAAAAAGCCTACATGTCTGATATATCAAAAGGTATTTTTTTTAAAAAAACTTAATCTTACTGCTATGATAACTAAAAAATATCCACCTCGTAGCAATAGACACTTATATATCTGATCATAAGACTCCTTCTCTGGCAGCCTTTGTCTTGGATCACGAAAGTCTTGTTTCCACATAGATTGGACAAAATTACTGACGCCAAGGCTAATCTTGAGAGAAAAATGAAGACTGCATACTTTGCCAAGCATCCCAAGAGAAAACGAGGTCCAGGCTTAAAGGTGAATCTTGAAAAACTGTGGTCAACTTCTAAGCTAGATGATTCAGTCATAATCGAAGGAAATAAAACTTTAGAAGCATCTATCAAGGCTAGTGGACGAAAGGCTAGAAAACGATTAGAGGTATTTATTGAATAAGACTCACTTACAGTCCGGTTTATGTTAATATTTTCTTCTAATAGAATAAAAATGCCACAAAAGAGATTGAAAGTGAACAATCCAGTGAAGCAGAAAGCTCTTGTAAGAGTGATGAAGAAGAAGAAACAGTGGACGACATTGCATATACACTCAATCATGAAGATGCCACTGAATTCGAGCAAGCCTTATTTTCTACTACTGACTCACCACATATACTGAAGAATGGTCACAACTTTAGCAAAAGTTTCAAGAGATTTCAGTTAAAATCATATCAGGAAACAAAGTCCTCTGGTTTATTTATCAACGCCAATATTCATGAAATATTGTAAGTAGGCTTTATGTATATCATTCATTAGTACAGATTCTGAATGGCACCAATTTAGATCTTTTTATCACGCCAAAAGACGAGTATGATCAAGCAATGCCGAATGTAATTGGACTCGGTAATATTCAAGAGTTTTACACGGAACTTTTAAATAAATATTGACCCAGATGTAATGGTGGAAAAGAATCTATTTAATGAGTTAACCAACATCTTCAGAGTGAGCATCTAATAACGACGTCTGACTTACTTTGACAGCTTACGTCCTTTTTTTAGAGCGTAAATGAAAACTCTGATCGCAAAGCACTTAAAGTAAATTTACATAATTGATACGAAACTACCGAGATGGAGCTCTCGGTGTTGGCGTACCTGTCTGTGGTGGTATCGGTGAAGCTCTGTGTGGTGGAATCGGTGAATTTTTCGGTGTCGGTGAAGCTCTCGGTTTTATGAAAGCTCTTGTGTATGTGCATGGCGCAACAAGATATTCAAAAAAGAAAGACTTTCTGATATCTGGTGTCCTTGACGCTGACTCTTGTGAAGGTTAAAGATTAGATTTCAAGATAATTGATATATCGATTAACCTGTAAGTACAACATACACGACCCAATAAAATATTTCTGTTTGGAATTCTAACTTGTAATACATAATATAAACAAGTTACCTGGCAATACTCTCATAAACGAAGTGGCTAAAGAATTCGAATTAATAACTAATTATCTTGATACGGTCCTCAGCCTTATATTTTATGATCCCCAAAAGAAACTGATGTACATATGGTAGGTGCAAACGAAAAGATCGTGTGATCATAATGCCTAAAAATATATATGCCAACAACTTTTCTGTAACCAGGCTAAATAAAGCAACTGAGTCTTCGGGCTATAGATATCCTGATGGCGGCAGTTGCATTGTCAGTCAAAGACAAATTTCTTGTTCTACTGGCCTCTATGAAGTGAAAGCAGATTATATGAAAAGCAATGCTGTTGGTACACATCAAGATTTACTCAGGTTATGCATATTCGACAAGGATACTATTGGCAATGAAGATGTGGAGAATGTTGTCTTATTGCAAGCAGTTGGTAAATTTAGTATTTGTTACTCGTTACTGCAAAATATATTTACATGTAGATTTTCAGGATATAGGACACCGTGTGATTGTATATCTGTACCAACAACATGATGGAGGTTTTTATTCTGCCTTTGAAGCTGATAGTATTGAAGTTCCCAGATCTATCCTTGAGCTACCTTGTTTCATAATGAAGCTGGATGATATTAAACGCTTGATCAACCTTTATGAGCTCTTCTGTGCTACGAAGAAGGACAGGTCAAATGTTTTCAAGCTCGAATTGCCCTCACCAAACATTTATGAAATGAACACAATCATCAATACCCGCAAATCTAAGAAGGTAAAGACTTCTTTAGAATTTTAATTATCTTTCTTCTTTCTTCCATCACTTTTTACCCTATGTACACAAACACATACATTTGTATAAACGGCCGAGCAGCCAGAATATTATGTGCATCTTAAAAAACGCTTTTTTTTTGCAAATTTAATTTGTAAAATAAAAAAGTTTACCGTATTACCAATGCTTTTGTTGACTGTCAGCGATCATTTTCTATTCTATTTATGCCCTATTAAGTCTTGACACTTAAAAAATGTGGTCTCATCGGTGTGGGATAACGAGGACTTATTTGCAGGTCCCTCATTTGAGAATCAGCCACAGGTCCCCAGCTATTTTGGGATGTCAGCCAAATAAGGCCTATGGGATAAATAAAAAATGCAATTTTAATTCTTTCATTTGACATTCATCTCGCTAGTTATAATATTTCGCTACCTCAATGATCCGAATGGTGTAAACTTGCCCAAGAAGAATCTTAATAAGGTACATCGATTTACCATTTATGATAATTACTTGTATAAAAAAGTGGGTGATCGTTTTGTGAAGATACCTTATCTTACAGAACGTCAAGATATATTGAAATAGTCACACGATGGTCATGATCACTTTGGATAACATAGCACTTGGTCAATCACATACCGTTTTTACTGGTGGCCGGGAGCTTATGAAAATATGCGTGCCTATTTGAAATATTGATTTGAATGTCAAGTCTGTGATACCATACCTATTCAATCCAGTTCTTTTAATGGTAAATCTGTGGAGGTACTCAAACTATTCGAACAGTTTAGTATTAATTTTGTTGGTCCCTTTCCCGAAAGTACATCTGGTATTCGGTATATCTTGGTCTGTGTTGAAATGTTCTCTCGTTGACCTATTGTTATTCTTACTAAAAAAGTAGATGCCGTAACTGCTGCTCGGTTCCTTTATGATAACATATTTTGCACCTTTGGACCAATAACCAAAACTTTAAAAGACAATGTATCACATTTCCGTGATGAGCTAGTCAACAACCTCATCAAGCTCGTCAAATCTAAACATTTACTAAAAGTCCTTATTATCCTCAGCGTTATGGAATGTGTGAAAAGATGAACGGATTTATCACGAAATCTCTAAGAAAATTAGCTTTGTGTTACCCAAGGAAATGGGATCGCCATATCTCTACAATATTGTATTCTTACCGTATCCGAGCTCATCAAGTTCTAGGAATCTCGCTTTTTAAATTGTTGTATGTTATTAATGCAGGTACTTATGATCAAGATCCAATTGTAAAGTTTGGTAGAACCTTAGGTTTGGAGCGATTGATGTATATTCAAGATGTGCGTGATGATCTAACTGATAAATTTTTGGACGACTATCCAGTCAATAACAATACGCCTCGCTTTTCTGTTCGAGATCTGGTACTTAAGCGTGATTTTGTAAAGAAGAACTCCCTTCAAGGCCACTATTTACAAGGCGGTCATTGCCTATCCTTATCAAATATTTTAGCTATGCGATCTCAGTACAAGAATAATACAGAAAAATAGAAAAAATGTAGTCCATCTGAAGCCCTATTCCTTCAAATAACTTTTTTGGTCTTTTCTAGTCTTTTATTTTCTTCTGTTTCCATTTCTCTCTCTAGTTTATTGATGATCTTGTCATATTTTTACTTTTCTATGTAAAATGGTTTACTTGCGGGAGAGTGAAGGGGTTGAAACAAGTCCACTTCCTAATCAAGCAATTTCCTTTTTATAATCACCTGCAACTTTTAACTATTATTTTTGACACTTTTCTTTATTATTGATTTTTCAATGCGCACATCTTACAAATCAAGTTTCCACTTGCATCACCTTGCCACATTCCTACCATAAGCATATTTAATAAAATACTCAAAAAAATTGTCTTTTTTTGTTTCTTTTTTATATGGTTTTACCTGGTACACGAGAGGATAAGGCTCTACTACACCGACAGCATTGGAAATGATGGATGTGATAATCATGACCCAAAGCACTAGCAGATGGACCATCAATGGAGCTATGACATTGATGGCATATTTTAGATGACCCAGTGGATCCAGCAGCCGTTACTTTTGACTCTATCTTGGAAGTATTACTGGCATAACTACTGATTTCTGGTCTTTTCACCGCCACCTTGGGAGATATTCTACTTGCAGTTGTGCTGGAAGTTGCACTGGGGTAGGTATTAATCTCTGGTCTTTTATGGCTGTTCCACTCGGGTGTTCGGGCTGTTTTAGAGCTAGTGTTTATTTCTTGTCTTTTTGGCTCTTCTTGTTTTGACGAAAAATCAGGTTTTCTGGCAATGGAGGGTTTTGGTTTGATAGGAGGTGGGTTTCTTTCCTGTTGCTGTTGTCGAGGCAGCTGTTGAGTCTTTGATTCGAATGGGGTTGAAGGTTGTTGTCGAGGATGATGATAGTGTTCTTCGCAATAAGGTTTATTATCTCTTACTAAAAATGTACCGTTCGTAAATGGTTTTTTGCAATCCTTTATAAAATTAAAGTTGTTAATATATGTAACCTTCTCTTTCTAGTTATTGGATCACTTACAAAGCAGTTAAAGCATGATTTATGCCACTCCTGTCCCAGAGCATTGATATATTCACCCGAAATATACTGAGAGCATCCACTACACTTTTTACCACACATTTTCATATAATCTTCTTGGCAATAGGGTTTACCTTCATGCACCATAAATGCACTATGATCTCCAAAAGGTTTTTGACAGGCCGTGCAACCAAAATGACCCTCATGATAATGTTTACCTAAAGCACTTATGGCGCTCTGCTAGAAACAACCGAATGAATACATTTTGTTAAAAAAAAAAAAAGGGTGAGAGTTAAATAAAAAGCTTACATTTTCTATGGGCTCATGGCAGAAATCACAATGCAAACTAAACAAAGTCTTATAATCCTTTCCACAATACGGTTGACCGTCCTTTTCAAAATACTGCTCGTTTTCTAGCGTCTTTCGACAGGTTGTACATTTGAAGCAGTGGCTATGCCATATTTTATCCATGGCAGAAACAACTGATCCATCAATCGCTTTTTTACAAGCAGGGCATTCTAATCCAGCATAAATAGGGTTTAGTGTTCTCACCAACGAATCTCGACTATTTGGTTTGGGAGGACGAGGGCTACTGGGGACAGCAGGTGGTGGTGTAGAAGGGGAACTGGTGAAAGGCGGAAGTGGAGGAGTGGGTGGCTTTTGCTGGGCAGGAGGCGCAGGAGGTACAGGAGGACTATATGTTTGCTTCTTTTGATGTTGCTGTTGCTGTTGCTGTTGCTGTTGCTGTTGTTGTTGCTGTTGTTGTTGCTGTTGTTGTTGCTGTTGTTGTTGTCGTTGCTGACGTCTTTGGGCATACAATCTCGGGTTTAATGAGGCTTCAAAAGCATCTGGCTCGGTCGATGAAAAAGATGGTTTGGTTGGCAGCATGGGTTTTGGTGTTTCAGGAAACGCGGGTGTCATGGTATTTGTAGCGTTCACAACAGTACCTGTGGCATCACGTAAGCGCTTCATTCTATCCTGAATGGTGCCATAAGATACTTCATTCTCTTCATCTTCCTGTTGTGGTTGAACAGACATGTTTTGCATTGGGTAGACGAGTTCGCTCTTGATTTGGCTGTACTCTGATTTTTTTTCTTTGTTACTCGAAGGCAAACCATTGAGGTAGTTCTCTGTAGACATTGGTCAATTAGTAAATCGCTTTAACAGAAGAGAAAAAAAAGATTATTTGTTTGTTTACCCAGTTGATCTTTGGTCATGTAAGACATACTGGCTATGTAACGCTCTCTTTTTTATTTATCCCGAGGCAATAAAAAAGAAGACTTGACTTCGGCAATGCGAGATTGGAATAAAAAGGTAAAGTTTGGGTCGGATATTCAAAAACCGAATAACAATATCGTGCCTTTTTTGGACAATCAAACACTTTCTTACAATTTACGATATTTTAGAACTGTTTGCAAATGGAATTCTGATTAATGAACGGTGGCAGTATTTGGGACTGTTTTATAATTTATGAAGATTGCTGGATCAATTAACTCGCGTATATGAGAATTAGAGCACTATTCCTAACAAGAAAATAACCTTTTATTTCAGAAAATCCATCTAATGATATATCCGCAATATCACTAAAAAATTGAAGGTGATGATCACCTGCGGTACCTGTAAAATGAGATTATTAGAACTTTCCTCCTTGCCATTTAAATATTTACTTAAGCCCAATTCAATAAAAATAACAGCCGAGAGATCATTAAAAGTAATGCATGAGACCCTTCTAGCTAAGGGTCCTGGATTGATGACTTGTATACACTAATAAAAGACATTACAATAATATCTGACAAAGGACTTTATATTAATTGGCCCAGTTTCTTTAAAATTAGAAAGATCATTACACACTTTTTTCATCTCAATCTCGTTTAAATCCGTGAAAACTATTGCTTCTTACGGGTGTTACAGTACAACTTGTCAGGACCTGTGTTAAACTCCGCATATGGTTGTACACAAACGAACACACTAATTGTCCTACTTCTGGGTAGCAAGTATGCATTTCAACGCATTAGTTGTGTATTATAACATTGTACACCAATGTATAAATGGCCAAATCCAGAGGGAGTTTTTATAATTGATGGTGAATAGTAAATATGTGTCTATGAGTCTTTTCAATTTAGCTGTAGGTGCTCATGTGGCTTTATTCCTGGGCCGAAGGATTGTTGCTGTAGGATATTCTTATTTTATTGCTCTTCACAGATATGAGCTGAATTTCTAAATCTCAACAAAAACCATGAATGTTTACAATAAAGAACGCACATGAAAAGAAGGGCGGCATGAGGATAGTGTTGTCATGTGTATCTCATCATTGATCAAGATAATCTGTATACATCAACATTGTTTTATGAATGCTGTATGCCAGTTCAATGTGCAAAGAATAAATAGGATCATCGAATTGATTGGTTTACAGCAAATACACCGGAGTTTGCGCAGCTTTTTGAATGAATAGGGGTTTCCAAAAATTTTCACGCCTTTTTTTTTATCAACAACGAAAAAAACAAATATGCATTCCAAACTTGTAGAAGACACAACTAAACAGAACATTATTGAAGAGGTGTGTGTGAGTGAGTGAATGTGGTGTGCGTGTGTGTGTGTGTGTGTGTATGTGTGTATGTGTGTATGTGTGTGTATGTGTGTGCGTGTGTGTCCATGTGTGGTTACTGACTTTTAGACCGATCCATAGGTAGTGCGATTCGATACGAGTCTGGAAGGGAAAGTTTGGCAATGTCCTTTCTGCCATGAGAAGAATGCACCATATCAACTCAATGTACCTCCAAGTACACAGGTAGATAATTGGAAGCAAACAAAACTTTTGATTAAGAGTCATATAGAATTACATAAAAAAGATGTGTTGAGTCAAATGGCTAGAAGAGGTCATGACGGGCAGTATGAAAAGGTTAGCGAAAAGAAGAGAGAGAGATAGAGAGGGAGAGAGTTTGAGAGAAACTGTAATAATTTATTTATGTGAAAAATTAATAGGCGAGGGCTGATAGTTGTAAAAGAGTCCGATTATGGATAACAGGTACCATTAATGACCGTAAGTTATACGAAGAAGATCCACTTTAAACAGGTACTAGATTATTTCTTAATATCTCCACTTCTGGCCAAACCTAAAACCATTTATTATTACCAATTTTATTTATTAGATAAAAAAAGAGATCGACAAAGACAAACCCCGTACTTAGATAAACACACACACACACACACACAATTTTCTTTTTTTTTCATACACACACACAAACACACACATACACACACACACACACACTCACACACAAAAAAATAATATTACCTTTGCAAATACTCTCCCTTTAATTAAACCCATCGCTACTGGTCCATACGATCTTGAATCAGTTGAATTGCTTAAATTATCTCCTCCTACCCAAACATGGCCCTTTGGTACACTGATATATTTTCGTTCTTCTAATGTTGGATCCTCACATATATTATCACCAGGCTTATCATATATAGCGAAAAAAAAAATGTAAATAAAATCAAGCTCTATTCCCCTCCCTCCCCCCAATATAGTAATTACCATGCCAATCACTCGTTTCAATACAGATCTCCCGGGTTTGGCAGGAGATATACAGACAACTACGTCTCCAATTTCTAATTCTCGGAAATGATGTGATACATGTTCAACAGCCACTACACCCGACATACTAAAGTTGGGTAACATGGAAGGTCCAACACACTTTGTAAAAAAAAAAAATCATTGTTTTAGTCCAATAATAAAAAAAGGAAAAATACCTGTTATTTATTTAACTTACCCATGTCACTTCTGCAACATATTGATTAAAAGCATGAGCAAAGCAAGTAAACTGAACTGCAAATTTCGTGACGCGAAGTAACTTGGGAAAAAAACCCATGTCATGTATAAAATAAAATAAAAAAGAGAGAGAGAAGGAGAGGGGCCGTTGTTGTATATATTTTATGCGTACAGCTTTTTTTTTGTGAGGTATACGTGACTGCAAAAAAAGGGGAGCTTTTACAAAAATATAAAAAAAGAGGTGCCCTGTCATTTTCTTCTTTTCTTTCTTGTTGTTGTCATAATACACATGTTTGGATTAAGACGTACACAGATACGTGGACTCTGTTCTACAGCGATACGATGTGCCAAAGCACCTAACCCTTACACCAACACCATTCTTTTACCAAAGACCAATTTTCCTTTAAGAGCAGACGCAGCGAAACGTGAACATTTATTCCGAGACCGTTGTACAAAAGATCTTTACCCTTGGCAGGTAGGTCTTATCAGTATATACCAAAGATGTCATCTTTCTAATCAAAACTATCCTTGCTAGCTGAAAAACAATCCAAAGGATTCATTTATTCTTCATGATGGCCCTCCTTATGCAAACGGAAACGTGCATTCTGGTAAGGGAATACAATAACAATATCTTTTGATTATTAAGCTCATCTTTTGTAAATAGGCCATGCCATGAACAAAATATTAAAAGATATCATCAACAGATATAAAGTCCTGCAAGGTCACAAAGTTTTGTTAGTATACCATTAATCAACATGTAACCTGTTCAATTCTTAAAATCTATGCTCTTTCTTTTAGCTATCGTCCTGGATGGGACTGTCATGGATTGCCGATCGAATTAAAAGCACTGGAACAAATCAGAGTGAGCCCTAACTTACTATACACACACACACGACGATAAAAGGTCTAATAGAGTCATTAGAGAAACGGCGATGACTTATCACCTGTGGATATCCGAAAGATCGCTAAAGCAAAAGCCTTATCCGAAGTTGAGAAACAAATGACAGCATTTAAAGGATGGGGTGTGATGGGCGATTGGGACAAGCCTTATTTGACCCTGAACAGCGGCTATGAAATTCGTCAGTTACGTGTCTTGACCGACATGATTAAGAATGGACATATCTATCGTCAATTGAAACCCGTATATTGGTCCCCTTCTTCCAAATCAGCTTTAGCCGAATCAGAATTAGAATACAACGAAGCACATGTATCTCAATCCATTCATGTTCGTTTCCCAGTCACCAAATTATCCAGCGATTTAAACACCAAATGGAGCAAATACAAGGATATTCATGCATTGATTTGGACTACCACACCTTGGACCATTCCTTCCAATAAAGCCATTTCCGTTCATCCCGATTTATCTTATTCTTTAATCAAGGTCGATTCACATAACTATATTGTTGCCACAGATCGTGTTCAGCCTTTAACACAAGAATTAAATAAGGACGTCGAAATCTTGGAGGAGGTGTCCGGCAAGGACCTTTTAGGTTGTGAATATCAACACCCTCTCAATCAGCAAATCAATCCCATCATTGGTGGTGATCATGTGACTGCAGAATCAGGTACAGGTCTTGTTCATACCGCTCCTGGACACGGTATGGAGGATTACGAAGTATGTTTGGCTCATCACATCGCTCCATTTAGTCCTGTGGATGATGCAGGAAGATTCACTTGGGAAGCAGGAGATCAATTAGAGGGAAAGGAAGCATTTACGGATGGAACAACCACCGTCATTGATATGTTGGGTTCTCATATCATTTTACAACAAGCCTACACACACAAGTATCCCTACGATTGGCGTACAAAGAAACCTGTCATGCTCCGGTAAAAATTGCTTTTTTTCTTTCTTACACACTCATTTTATCTCATATATATTTTTCTTATAAAGTGCAACTGCTCAATGGTTTGCCAATGTCGAACATTTGCAGCAAAAAGCCGTGAATGCATTAAAAAAAGTTCGCATGATTCCCGAAGTCTGTAAGTTTTTAAATCACCGATGAAAAAAAAAGGATATTGAAAGGATAAAAATAGCCATCCGTCGTCTTGAACAATTCACGCTGTCTCGTAAAGAATGGTGTATTTCACGTCAAAGATCTTGGGGAGTACCCATTCCTGCTTTATACGATCAAGATGGAAATGCGTTATTAACAGAAAGCTCGGTGGAATACATTATCCAAATCTTGCAGGAACGTGGTACGGATGTATGGTGGGAGGAAAAGGACGATTCTGTCTTTGTCGCTCCTGAGTATCGAGACAAGGGTAAGACCTATACGCGAGGCTATGACACCATGGATGTCTGGTTTGATAGTGGGTCCTCTTGGACCATGTTAAAGAACATGGCAGATCGAGATAGCAGTAAACCGTTGGCCGATGTGTACCTTGAAGGAAGTGATCAACATCGCGGTTGGTTCCAATCTTCCTTGTTAACATCTATTGCAGTGACAGGTAAAGCACCTTATGGAACTTTAGTGACGCATGGATTTGCATTGGATGAAAAGGGACAGAAAATGTCTAAGAGTATTGGAAATACCTTGGATCCCGAATTGATCACGCACGGTGGAAAAGTAAAGTGTCGTATATATATATTAGTTTATTTTATAACTCATTACTTTTTTTTGTGTATAGGATAAGAAGAAGCATCCCGCCTATGGTAGTGATGTGCTGCGTTATTGGGTTGCCAACTGTGAATACACAAGAGATGTCACAATCGGACCTTCTATCATTGGTAACTTTAACAAAACAAAAAAGAAAAAAATAGAGAAAGAGAGAACGTTAATAATGTAAAAAAAAAAAAGGTATTGTATCCGAGAGTTTACGAAAGATCCGTACCACTGCAAGATTCTTGTTGGGTAACTTGCACGACTTCAATAGAGAAAACTATGTAGACTATGATAATTTACAAGAAGTGGATCAATATATGCTTCATGAATTGTATCATTATAATGATCGTGTTTCGCATGCCTATAGTGATTTTGCCTTCAACCGAGGTAAATAGTGAAGGAAAGCAAGAGGAAAAAAAAAAGACTAAAATGTTTTCACTAGTTGTGCAAAATATCCAGAATTTCACAAACACCACTTTATCGTCGTTTTATTTTGACACGATCAAGGACCGATTGTACAACGAGCCTGCTGGATCCGAATCCAGACGCATGGCACAAACCGTCCTGTACGAAGTATTAAAATCTTACACAACTTCCATTGCACCCTTTGTATGTCACACAGCCGAAGAAATTTATGAAAATTACAAGGCCATCACACCCAAGCCCGAATCTTCGGTTTTTAAGGCTGGTTGGTTAGATTCAGTAAGCGACTTTATTTTACTCTGTGGTCTGTTTAAAAAGTCTTTTAATTTTTTTTTTTTTTTTTTTTTTTGGATGCATGTAGAATGAACAATGGAAGAATGATGCGTTAAATGAAAAATGGTCCGTGCTTTTAAATTTAAAGAGTGAGATTAATCAAGTGTTGGAATCGGCCCGTCAAGAAAAGTAAGTTTTTTTATGTACAACAACTCCTTTAGGTTGCTAAACCCCAATCGGTAGGCGTATTCGTTCCTCGCAAGAAGCATCCGTGTCTTTGTATCTGGAAAGTGGATCAAAGACAAGCCAACTCGTCCAATCCATGCAAGGTAGACAATGATGATAGGGACTCGAAATAATGTTATTCACTTTTTTTCACATAGACTCAGAACTGGCGTCATTGTTCATGATTAGTAAGGTGAACATCATGCATGATCATCAGCCTATCCAAGGCGAATCTCAAAAGGATTCTACAATTCAAGGTAAGCGCAGAGTAATGTATATGGAAGCGTCTTCTTTAACTTACCCACCAAAAAAAAAAAAAAAAAAAAAAAAAAAGGCGATGATGTTAAAATCGTAGTGACAAAATCAGACCAATGTAAATGTCCTCGTTGTTGGAACTATCATTCTATAAGTGAGGATAGTTTATGTACAAGATGTTCTACTGTATTGCAGTAAAATTTTGTTATGTAATACCATATAATGCACTTGTTAAAGTGTATAATAAATCATTCTCTATTCGATGTAAAATGACGAAGTCTATCCGTACCTCTTAACCCCATGCTTCAATAGATTCATTGAGGTTCAATCATAACGAAGGAAAAGTAACACTATCGAAGCATATTATGGCATCAAGCTACAAATTTTTGAATGCTATTGCAGCCTAGCAAAGATGCAAAATCAAAGCATTTGGGTTAAAATATTCCATAATAGAGAGGCGTCGCAATCGATCGTAGTTAGATAGAACGGCTTACTTAAATGAAAAGAGATGGAAAATAATTGTAAGTATCTGCAAGCCAAGTATGCATCATTAGAGAAGTGCTCACGCTAAGCAGAAACTAGTTTGACATATGCTAATCAATTGGAGTACAAGGCATTTGAGAAAGAGCAATGCCTTTGCCATATTGTTATGAGTGACATCAGAGTTGATGCCTTAAACGCAAGCCTCCGCATATTCTTCAAAGCTTGTATCTACACCAGTATTCAAGCAGGTATATACTGGATATTCTTCTGCTTGTATAAATATGCAACAATATCAGCCAGAGCGTTTATTTACTTTTGCCTCTTTCTTACACACCGCAGCCTTTCTTTTTCCAAGTGTTGAGAAGACTGGACAAAAACTCCGCAAAGTTAAAAAGAAAAAGCATCCTGCCAAGTTTGGCTTGTTCAATTTCTACTTTTTCTTTATTGTTTTTATTAATCAATACAATTATTCACCTGCCATTGTTAAAATGGTGTCAGCATAATTAGGATGTTTATTCGCAAGACTATTGTTAACCTTCGTGATGCCACACAACCAACGTAATAATTTATCAGCGTGTAAACAGGCACAGATTTACCTTATTTTTACGTGCAATTGGAGCTCAAAGTAAGCCTGGGTTATTGATAACTAGAGTAATGCCAGTTTCATTTTTTTATAGATAGTAAATTGTACTTACTTACCACGGTTTATTATATTTAGTCTTCGCTGCTAAAGGGGGTGCGGATTCTGATCAAGCCGAAAACGTCAATGACAAGAAACGTGGCGTTGACGGCTCGGTCCAAACAACCGAAGAAAGTGTAGGGGACGATGACGAAGATGGTCCAGAAGAAGGTATTTTCAAAAGTACTGCTAATTTCGTTTTTACTGACTTTTTATAATAGACTCTTCTGTCAACTTCAGCCATAATAAATATGTTTCAACCAGGCCTATTACCTTTTGACTTTTTATCCTACCCATTCTTGCTTTACAACAAGTTCTTGGCCGAGAAAGCCTTTAAAACATTGATGGCGTTCAACTTTGCTTGGAAAACCACTAAACACCTATGTCATCTTCTTATACATTCCGAAACATTAATACTTCAAGAGGGCCTCATAATATGAAGAGTTACATCAACTATGCGCCCTGTCATGCAATACTCATTTATTATTGCCGATGAAAAATTACCTCGCTTGAGAACATAGTCTTCAGTTAAAACTTGGATTGGACGTTTTGTAATCGCACGTCAAATAAATTCTGATATTTGGAGGAATCTAACAGCTGTTACTGTCATATCTGGATTGAAATAAACTCTATAACCTTCTCGAGGGCTTATCAGGTCTCTCTAAAAGTAATCCAAAGGTCATGTAACTCAATAACCATCGTCAAATATTTCCACTTTGCGTCTAGCCTCTTGGAACATCCCCTTCAAGGCTCTGCTAATCTCTCAAACGTGTATCAAGGCTATGTCATCTCAACTCAGTCTATAGTGCAAAGGCTTTAGGACAGCTGTCCTACTTCTGATATTTATTATTCACGTTACAGTATAAGCTAGTGGTCTAGCGTGGCTAGACACGTCGAGGGTTTGTAGCTGTATTCACGATAGATTTGTGTTCCTGGGCTAGGGAGGCTAACAATCCGTTAGTGTAGTCAAAGATCGTCTAGTGGTAGCCTCCACATAGTTACGACTTTAATATTCCTTGCGAATGGGGAATACCCTGTGAACTGGGGTTATGTTTTTGAGTAATTTTTAGAGCAGCTTGTCCTTTTATCCTTTGGTTCTTTGCTGGTGGTTTCTTTAATTAACCCTTTTCCATACCAAACCAAACTTTTACCATCTTTCACTTTTTATTTCAATAAATATTTTTACCTTATTTTTATTAGTTCATTTGGCTTCTTAAAATGATCCGCAAGAATAAACAATTTTTCAGATGATACCTTCAGGCGGTGTTCCGTCATGAAGAAGATTTTTTTATCAATAAAGTTTGAAAGCGTTTCTAGAACAAACATATTCCAGAGTAGCGAGCTACTTCTGGGTTTATTCAGCAAAAAAGTATTATGGTCACGTCACCAAATCTACTCTTGTAACTAATTTTTCCGTCAACCACTGCCTAAGGCTCGCCGGTCTCCTGAAATTGTCGGGTAGCGTCTACAGAAGCAGGTTCGCCAATAGATCGTACTGACATTCCCAAACTTCTGGTTCCAAATACGCGTACAATGTTGGAATTTCATCTCTTTTTGAAAGCTAATTTTTTTCGGCTATGTATGAATAAAAAGCAGTGATTTACACCCTAAAATAAATCAGCGATCAAAAATTGAAAAATATCGCAAACAAATTCGAGCGGAAATAACGATCTTTTTTTAAAAAATATCGCGATTGGCGATATCGATCAAATTTTCTAAAATATCGTTATTGGCAATATCGATCAAATTTTCCAAAATATCGTTATTGGCAATATCGATCAAGCTTTCTAAAATATCGTTATTGGCAATATCGATCAAATCTTCCAAAATATCGTTGGATGGGGTAAAAAAAATGGGGTAATCGATAATCGATATAATATTACTTTTACACCCATGCTAAATCAGTATGCAAGCTTGAAATTGATACGTTTATATATATATTGGGAAAAACAAAATTTTATTTATGAAAAAAACTTAATAACGTCAAATCTGATCATGATGGACCTCTTCAAATATGGAAAATGACCAGTGAAATAAGACCAGAGACAGATATAATGAGAGGAACTACGATAGTGACCATACGAAGACCTCAGACGAATAGCAGTATCACTTACCTGCATAAAGATGGTTTATGTTAATAAGAGAATAAATTATCGTGTTTAGCAATGTGAACCTTTACAAAACCGTGGGATGTACGAGCCTCAAATGAATAGTAATATCAATCAGCTTTAAAAAATTGGGTTAACTTATTAATAAACAAGTATACCAATATCAAGTTATTTAACTTTCCACAAGTAATGAATGTATTGATTCCTTTACCTATAAAAATGCGCCAATAGATATAAGAAAGTAGTTAGAGTTCCTTACCGAGCAAAGAGCATTGGTGTGATCCTATTAGAAAGTTGTAACACGTTTATTATTAGTCACATAACTAAATCTAAATTAATTTAAAAATGATTATGATGAATCAAATACCATTAACTATTCGCATATACATACATTAACCTGTAAGAAAAAGAAAAGTGGAAAAAGAATAAGAATAAAAAGGTTTAAAAAACAAAGTTTGTTTAAATAAGAAAAAAAAAAATTCAGACTCAATTCCTTTTTTTTTGGCAACGCCGTACGGGTTGATTATTTCCTACAGCAACTGATTCATCAGTCTTGTAAATGACAGATTCAAGGCACTCTCCTATTTTTTTTTTTTTTTTTTTTTTTTTTTTTTTGCAAATCTAAATTCATGTATGCTCACGTAAAGTAATTTGGATGTATCGGCCTGTTGAAAACTGGTACGTGTGTAAACGCTTGTTCTTTTTTGACTTTACATATCAAGAAAGTACTCCAGGCTCGAACTTCGTTTTTGGTGAAGTAATAAAGAATCATGACGTTTCCCCTTATTCAAAGGCCATCCCGCGCATGATGAGGCAGAGCAAAAAAAAAATTGTCGTCTTTGATGCAAAGGACCTTGTGTCTACTATTGGGTTGGTGAATGCCGACAGGTCTAACAACAAATATGTAATAAAAACTGGTAAGGCTTTCAAAGTCGATAAGAGTAGTATTACCGGCAGTGTTGGAAAATCATTAAAACCCACAATCACATGTCCCGTTTTCTTATTTTACTTACGTAATCTGAAGCTGTCTTTTTCTTACCCTGGCTATCATCCCCATAAACATTTTTTTTCTTTAAAAAATCACGTTTATTTATTAACATGCTATTGCTACATCTATTTATTTATGTATAGGTTGTTTTTATAGAGATTTGAAAATTTGGCTTTGCGATCAGCGATCAAAAAATCAAAAATATCGATCAAAAAAAACATTTTGATCGCTGATTTATTTAAGGGTGGAAGTCTGGTACTCACTATCACATTTATAAATTAATAACAACTGTCGCTTTTCTACATTTAAATCCGTACTAGCGCTATATCACCACCAAAAAGAAAATTTAATGCAGGGAAAAACAGCATCCTTTCCAAGCCTATGGTTACAAGCTATAACGACGAAGAAATATCTAAGCGGTGACATAAGTGTATCTTTAGTAGACATTGCTGTAAAATCTGGCTATAGACAAAATAAATCAATCGCTTTTTAAAGGGCATTGGCTATGGTTGAAACGTAGTTAAGCCAATGCTTCCTAAATCAGGTAATGCAATCTGTACCCATATTGGTCATACGAGAGTTTGATGATCTCTTGCTTTATCATGAGGAGTTGTATTTAGATCACCGTCACCATGATTTTAATGGATGCGGTTGATAACCTGAAGTTGACCTTCCGGGAGGTCATTTTCTCTTACGTTATTCAAGCCAAAGTATCCACCTCTTTTGTTTCAACTGGCTCCTGTTAATGCATTCATCCATCCATGCATGAAAAAAATAAAAATAAAAAAATAAAAAAATAAAAATTGAATTGAAGTGGATGGATGGATCGAATGCTCTACCATCATTAAATGCTACCAACAAAAACTTTTTTTTTTTAAAAAAAATATATATAGTAAAAAAGCTCTCTGCTTTTGGCACCGTTGCTACGGGGAAAAAAAACCATCACTGAATCCTTAGAAATAATGTTACACAGCACCCTTTTTTTCTCTCTCCCTCTTGCAAGTTGTACCACAGTAGTAGTAGATAAGGAGGAATGGTAAAACTTCGAAAACCGAGGAAATGTACATTTTTATAAAAACGTTTTCCTCCGCTTTTTATTTTTTTACCGCTAAATTACTCTATTTTTATCATTCTTGTTAAGACATTATATGAAGCAAGACATATATATAACAGGTTTATTGCATTCCTGTATTCCGATTACAAGATAATAAATCAAAAAAAAAATGACGAACAATCTTCAGCATAGTCCATCTACCAGCAGATGCCTGTCGGTCAGAATCCAACACATAGTGCGGCACAATAACATTAAACTGTCTTGCGACTTGTGGATATGTTATCAACCCAACTTGACTTATGATGTCGTTCACGTTTACAACAGCAAATTTGTGTGTTTGTATTGGTGCGATTATCTTTACCACTGGGATCGACTTGGCACGGGTCGAAGCCCCATGTTGGTTCATTACCTCCGGCAATGCCAAGAATTGCTTCTGTTTATTCAAAGGCTCGTGCATTAAGTAAAAAACAATGGAGTCAACAAGCCAACAATGATTCGTGGCATTTTGTAAACTGTTAAAAGAGGAGTGAGTTGGCACTTTACTTTTTACTACCGCATGATACTTACTTTTGATATTGACAGTAGAACTTGACGTAATGGTTTCCACGCAACACTACTTTTCTATACCGTCTGAAAATTTAAGTCACGTATACATTCGATCCCTTCCACATGCGTGCCGCCATTGTAATTGTAAAGTTGTCTGGTGTGAACTGTTTATCAGAAAACGTGTGTCGGTAGTATTTGTCGAAAGCGTTCATGATCACCTCTTATTCAACACCTTCTATCAACAAATTCGACGACAATAACTCGACTTGTCAAAAAGGCTCCCACAATTGACATCCTCCAGTATGGTCTGGGCTATCAACAAAGCCTTATTCACCATCATACGGTCTTAGGCTAATTATATTTAAGATGGACTCAATATCTATAACCCTTACAACACAAGCTCGAAGTACAATTTTTTCGATGGTATTACTAGCGTTTTTTTCCACTTTGTCTACTAGATCTAATCAGTTTAGAATATTTTCAATAGTAGGCCCCACGGATCTTGTAAAGTCAGCACGTAGAGGACCTTGTTGTGTGATCATGAACGGTATATGGGTTAAATTGTGTTGAACTTGTCGAAATATAGCACGCGATAGGTTCTTATGACCCATCTGTTCAACAAGAAATTCATACCTATCTTGAACACATCTGTAGAAAGTTAATTAAAGGGGGGTGAGTAACAAAATGTTATGCGAGGCCTCATTATTTCTTTTTTACTTACGTTTCCATTTTGATCAGAGTTTGCCGTTGGACCTCCCGTTTCAAGGTATGACCTAACCGTTTTACCAGCGAAAGGATTGCTTTTTGAGCTCTGGGTTGGAAGTTTTGGGACGATTAGTGTTGAACAACATTTAAAAGAAAGTCAAGCCAATCTACACCACGAGTCCCATCTGTTCTTGCTATCAAGTTATCGAAACTTGCCTAGAACAATTCTGGTATGTATTCTTTTGATTGTTCTATGACGTTGCCTGTTTCCATCTACTTATGCTTTGATATGAAGAAAAGATAGCCGGTTTTCCTCTGGATTTGATAAACATTTGTATAAACAAAGGCATTGCTTTTAGAAATATCTACCATGATAAAATCGTACACAAGCTTACCAAAACCTGTTGCTGTCTGTTTTTACGCATCCAATGCCAAAAATGATGAACCGGAAAAACAAAGAAGCTCGCTGAAGATGCTTGTCTGATATATGTTCGTACCTTGACATTTAAATATATGTATTACAACCATAGTAGGTAACTAATTAACTTTAACTTACAGGCCTGCCTTGCTGGAATTCTGATAAGGATTATGAAGATGATAAGCTATCGTCAAAGTACATTCCTCAATTATCTGGCGCTTGACCTTCAACCTCATAAATTTTGCAGGCGAACCGACTTGTATGAGATCCCACATGTGCGATATCGGCGGTAGCAGGAATGTCACCGGAAGCCAATACTAGGTGTACCTTTGCTCTGCAAATTTAATGCACGTTTTCTTGGACTAATATCTCACGAACCGATACCTCCTTCAATTCCGAAATAATAGGCATCAAAAACGAATCCAAATCCATTCGGTTATATGGATCTGACAAAATGGTTAGTTGAAGCAAGTATGCATCCAAATATTTATCAAGGATTAGTATTAATCTATGTTATTATTTTACAGGAATGCATAAATACGTAATAGAAGGGTTCCAAGTTCAAGATAATGGTGTGGACCATTGTATGAATTTTCATGTGTTTGTTGCGGTTATGGAAACCATCAGTACACAAAGCGATAGCAATGTCATCGTGGAGTGGTGAACTCATATGGATTGACAAAATCCTTGTAATCTTGACCATTGAAAAAATTACGAATCTTACCTTCACTTGTTTCCCTGTTCACTCTCTGCTGCATAAGATCGCTCGTTTTTGGGTTTGCAAGCACTTGTGAAAGCATGTCACTGACGGACATGATGGTGGTGGTTACTGCCTTTGCCGGATTATTCTGATTAATGTATCTGGATTCATTGCAATGTGGACATGTTATCTCATCACGGTCAATTGGAAAGATCTTGCAACAGTTCTACAAGTATCATACTTATGATCGCAAATAGTCAACTTGGACATAACTAATGCATTGATAACATCACCGTGGGATATTCTGGCACGTGGCTCTGTTTGGTTTTTGATAATATGCTTAAAAAACAGGAATTGTCACAATAATGATGTATGTATACCTTCCAATATTTGATCGTGGTCTTTAACAACCGTATTAACCAAACTTACCAGCTCTCTGTATCCCGTCTGAGAAATTCCGTTCTCATCAACGATGTTGGAAAGCTAAATACTAAACAAATCTGCGTTGATAAGCTATTTACACTTATACCACCATTATAGTAAGCAGGAGCAAGGCCTTCGGTTTCTTCATACCTTCATTCAGTTAAATTGGGAACTCTTTCACCCAAATCTCTTGCATCATTGCGGATTGTTATATGTAACCCAAAAGACCGAAGTAAGTGTTTTGTCATATACCTTGTACTTTTATAAAACTTACCTTCTGGCGTTTCTTAGGGCATAGGATAAGCCCTATTTACATCCATAGGAGAGTAAGTCAATGAGTAATTGTTGCTAGCAAATAAAGATCCTTCGACATCCTCATTGGTATCAGCAGGATTCTTTACAGAAAGGATTCTGCGATGATTCCTCAAATCTTGATAAGAATTAAATTCTCTGTTGTGGGTAGGACATGTATGAATACGGGTTATCAATATAACCATATTACGTGTGGGAAAAGAAGAGCTCGAAGTAGGATGGGACATTCCATAGAAAATATTCATTGATGTTAAGTAAAGGAAAAAGGATTTATTGACGGATGATACATCCAACCCTTATTTAGGTAAGTAATATTTTGGGGAAATAAAAATCTCTGACACTTGTACGTCATGAAGAAAGAAATTTGAACTGTGATAATAATGCTTAAATAAATAAATAAAAACTTCGACGCAAACACTTCTAATAATTGCCCATGTTTGAATTAATCAACCATCATCTTTTCTAAATGGCTAAAACTTCAGCTTCTTTAGTTGAATCTGTCAAGAACATTGAAAGAAGCAAACAAATTAAAAGGCAAGACACAGACAAATTAAAACGAATTTTTTCGTACCACTTGATCTTATCAAAGACACATTTCAACTTATGGCAATTGGTGATCTTTGAGAGCAAGGTTTCTTTCTTCACACATATGTTGTTGCAGCCAATCTAAATTGACTTGGTGTTACACAGGATAGGATCTTTCCTATAAATACGCCCTTTTTTTTCTTTCTAATAAATACTTCTTCAGTTTTATCTTGACTAAAAATCTAGTTTCTTAATAATTTGTAATTGACTCCTTTGTGTTTCCCTCAACTTTCATACTTCTTGTTTATCTTAAGTCTATACTTACATATAACAATTAACTCAAAGTTCATATTTTCACACTCGACTCGAATCTCTTTATTACTACAACCGTACATAAGATATTGTTTATAATAACATAATTACTTTTCTTTTTAATCTTGGCAATTCGTTTATATTTATATTACCTACGCCCTCTTAAAATCATCGTTGATTATCTTCTTATCCTAAAAACTTTATATTATAAGATTTCTTAAGTTGACTACTTCCAGTCTGGTGCTCACTTTCATAACTACTTTATTATTAACCTCAGTGTTAATAACCTATATCCACCTTATCCTTTAAGAACTATTACCAGTGTCTTAACAATGTATACCTCTATAGAACGCTAAATTTTTTTCGAATTAAACAAATAAGCTTATGTCTCAGTTGAGCAATCATTCCAGAGAAAGAGATACGTGGAGAAAAATGATAACTGGGTCCAAAAATTTATAGTACCAAGATCGTGCGAAGCAGGATGAACGGCAAACGCACTGGCTTCAAGCAGAAAATATTCACTCTGTTCCCTCTACTAAACATTAAAAATACCAATGTTGGAGCAGATAGTTTTACCCCCGTTTCCACTGCAACAATGGATTCAATGCAGATCGAGCTAAATCAATTGACTAGAGATGTTAGATGTTAAAGGGATGATCTCGGTTGATCGTCCAGAAACACAAATTTGGAAGGATGTACCAATTATAGATAAAACATTTTATCTTATAAAGATGGATGATCTTGCACTTCATGAATATATTGACATTTGCTTATACAAACATTTCTGGTAGGCCAACCTTTCACCTGGTAAGACATTTAAAGTCGCAAAACAGACAGATGCAAGGAAACTAAAGAAAGCAACTCAAGAGGTAGGTATGAAACGATAAATTTTCGTCCTTAATGTATTTAAATATTATTTTTTCTAGACTACCCAATATGACAGTAGTGAGTTAGATAGAAAAGAACAGAGCTCCAGTGACAATGTAGCTGGATCATCTTTGCAGAGCCGTAGGTCATTGTAAGTAAGACTAAATTAATATTGATCAATCTAATCAAATCACTTTTGTTCAAGTCATCTGCTGCTCATTCTGCTCGCCTTCGTCATGAAGATCGTTCTACTACTGGAATTTGTCGTCGAATTACCACGCATACTCTAACGGAGCCATATAGCTCCAAAACGGGTAAACGCAATCACTAATTAAAATGTGTTGATTAGTTATTTCCTCTCTTTAGACTTGATTTTTAGTTCTTTTTATCTCTTGACTAGGTTATTACTTTTTATGTTCTTTCTTTTTGTCAGAGTAGGTATATTTCAGTAAACAATAAACTCGGTGACAATCTTGTAGCAAACAAAAAAAGCCTGATGTTAATGCTAATGTAGCCATTTGGCTCATGCATGAATGATAAATCTTGAAGTTAAACATCTTTCAATTGCAATTCTTATACTTGTTGAGGGTAAGTTTTAAATTATAAACATTCTTTTTTTGGAGAAATTCTTTAATCATCTAGTGCTTTACTTTGTTCATCTCTACAGCCAAGCTTTCAACCATACTTTTCTTTGTCTTCAATAGAAAGCGTAATTTAAACCAGTGAATATCTGAACTTTGCATATGGTAAATCTCGTTACCCCCATATAGTCTGTTTGATCACTACGTTTTCGAACCGCTTGTGAATTAAGGCATAATGATATGATTTTTTTTAAATTTGTCAACAAAATAAGAGAGAGATTGTGTCGCTGTCACTGCGACCATGTATATACATGCACCCTCATCGTTAGTTTTATCATTATTTAAATAAATAAATATAGGTTCTTCATTGCATGTAACAGTTTTTAGAAAACAATTTTTATGGCATATCATATTTGTCGTATTTGGGTACGATTTATTTAAGAATAATTAAGCAAATCCTTTAAATATATAAACCATAAAATTAAAACAACCTTTGATGTTGGATATCAACATACCCTTGTATACCGCTATACAACTTCACCAACTACGAGTAGATACGTCTATTTTAAAGATTGCATGGTAGGCCTAAATATGATATACGAATGATATTTGGATACATAATTTTATACCGCTGACGTACGATATCACCGGTCGAGAAAAGAATTTTCCCAGATCAAATCAAGTATTATAAGAAGGAGAAACTTAATATTAATAGTTCTGTCAATGGATTAGCTACCCATAGAGAGAATAGAACAGCTATTAGTATAAATGGTTCATTTACTTATATGTTAATATAATTATACTGCCTATAAAGAGTATAAAGAAATAGTGTATGAATTAATGGATACCTATCTTCTACAACCAAATATACAAATTTCGATAAGATATTCTATATTTGGGATCGTATTTTATTCATTACAAAGATAATGAATAAATGATCAACTGTAATATTTTACTGCCAATTATCCTTGACAAACAAGTATGCAAATTTTACAGCAACCGTTTCATTATCTGATTGTAATAAATCGGTAGTGTGATTTAATAAAATAAAAAATAAAATAAAAAATAAAACAAAGTACATAGAGTGCATCCGGAGTTCAATAGCAAAATCAATTTTGTGACATTTTGAAGGATTCACCTCCGACTCGTACAAACAATATAAAAGGAAATAGATTCATAGCCAGATCTTAATGTGGGGGAAGGTTTTTTTTTTTTAAAAAAAAAAATTTCAGGATATTTATTTATTTTTTGGGGGGGGAGTCTAATTTTTTTTTTTGGGGGGGGGAGTCTAAGGATTTTTTTTTTTTGGTTTTTTTTTTTAATGGAATGAAAGCCATTAAGGAGCAACTAAACAGCACGTCTGTGTGATCGATATTCTTTGGAAAACTTTCTGATAATCTCATCAGCCTCCATGACATCTTTACCCTTGCTATACGCGTCGATATATCTATAGGCACGGTTATAATACCGTCTATTGATTTTAGGACCGTGCACAACCTCATCATTGTCCAGAAACTCATGGATTCTAGACGTCAGAGTATAAAAGGAGTAATCACACATCATTCGTGAATATCTTTTGGCTGCACCCCAATGTCTTTCAATCCAGTTAGTCTCACAGTGATACTTTGGGTATAATGTAAAGAGGTGACCAGCCTCGAACGTCACAGTCTCCAACATATTCTTCTGTGCCAAAAAATCAGGTTGCTGAGAAAGCAAGTACTCAGCACAGCAGCCAGGTCGAACAGCAGGATCATGCACTGTACCAGAAGGGCATACCTTGCGCAGCGAAGCATTCTTGTCCAACAAGCCGCGCTCCCTCAACAAAATGAGCGTGCCTCTGAAGACCTCACGTGCCTACAAAATATAATGAATCATTGAAATTTAGATTTTCATGTCATGTATTAAGTTCAAATATTTACTCTTGGAAGCCTGTATTGATTCATGAGGTCTTCAAAGGACACTGGTTGCTGCTTTGCCCTTCTGGTAGCAACAATCTTCTTCACGGCTTCCATATTCACCGTCTCGGTCCGGTACATGGGCTGGGCCTTCACTCGACCTTCCTTATCAGTAAAAGTGGTATCCCGAAACCTATACTTATTTGTATCTTTATACTCGGTGACACCGGAACTCATCCTTGAGGCAACAAGAGCATCATCAGCCATGGCTTTGTGGTTAGAGCTCTGGTCAAAGGCAAAGATACCAATACAATCAGGATGTAATTCATTAAAAAGAGGAATTACATCTTTTAATTGATTAGTTAAATCAATGTTCGTCCAATAACCATCACCGTTACTGTTACCAGGAAGAAAGATAACTCTTGAAGTTATTTCAATACCATTGACGGTACCTCTCATTGTTCCATGGCAAGGACACATAAACGAGCTAACCATAACAGATCTTCCTTGGCCCTTAGGAATGATCATGGATTCGTTCTTCTCACACCAACGAGTGACTTTACAATCATTTGAATAAAATATTGATTCGTCGTGAGTAACTAAAACCATCTTCTTTTCATTTTCCTTCAGGTTAGGTTGAACTGGTTCTGAATTCTCATCGTCGAGTGTATAGGTTTCCATACGTTTGTGCCATTCCATCATTTGTTGGGCCCACTTAATACGATAAGAAATGACGTCCGGCCGTTCATGTCCATCAAAGTAACATTGATCTTTTCCTATGCACATACCACAAAAAAACATTAAAGTTTAACCATTAGTAACTATTAATTAATTGCAACTTGTATTTACCTGTCTTGTATTCGAACCCCCATGACTTCAGGTAAGTTGACAAAGCATCATTTGACAGAGGATGTACTTCATCATTTACAATCACATCTGCATCAACCTGTACTTCCGTCGTCATGGCCAAGACCTCCGGTAAGACGTGCTGTCTTAAATAAAGTCGAAGAGCCGGGATACTTCTAAATGTGGCTTTCTGGCCACGAATCCACTCCACGCATTTCTCTTTCACAAAAGGATCACTCAGGATTGATCTCCTCTTCGCATGCTTTCCTTGTTGGTGGAGAGGGATACTTCCGGTCTCCAAGTAAAGCCCCAACCAAATACGGGCTACGCGAAAACGGTAAAATTTTGATGGATCGTGCCAGGAGTTGTTGACCGCACGATCTGCTGCATCAGAATACGCTTCACCCGCCAAAAGAAGCACCATCATTTCCTTCACAATCTTGTATTTCAGATACTGAGTGACACCTTCCATATGTTGTTCACCAGTAGATGCATTACAAAGAACCAATTTTGGATCAATGAGTGGCAACATTGTATGGATTTTTTCCAATGTTGCTTCATCAGGGAATCTGGACTTGTATGGCCCCTTTTTCTTCTTCATAATGGGTGCAAGTTTTTTGGTCAACTTGAAAAAATCGGTCAAGGAACGTGTGCCCACAGCGGCTTTCTTCCAAGCAGACTTCTTTCGACTGATAGTTTCGCGTGCGTATTCAATTTTACGCGTGTATCTCTGCGCACCAGTGGTCTCACTAGCGTTTTTCCACGAGATGGGCATAACTTCGACATCACCTTGAACATCTTCGGAATGGTGAATTTCAACATCGCTGAACTCTCTCACAGCAGCCTCAGCAGCCTCAGCAGCAAGCATTGCAGCTTTCTCTAACGTTGCAGCTCTAACTTTTTTCCCTTGGTTCATTCTTTTTCTTGATTTAGCCATTGGATATGTTATTGTTTGTTTTGATAGATGATAAAAACTTTGCAAAACGTCAAAAATTAAACACTCAATCCCAAACCTTAAAAATTATATGATTCAAACTCCTATAGAGTTTTGTATGGAACTTTAATATAATATTACTAATCTTTCAGTCAATTTATCAATTGGCGCAGACTATTATAACATATTCATATATTTACAAATAAGCTCTTTTAATTAAAAGAGAATATACTTAATACAAAAATGATGGCAAGTACTTCAAAGATTTTTCCCATATAGCAGCTAAATCTTGCTGCGTTTAAAATATAAAAGATTTGGGGGGGACAGTTATTGACACTTAAAAGGGAGTTTGCACCTTGTTTGGATATTTCTTGCAATTGGCGTTAACTAATACAAATTTAAAACATATATTATAAGCTACATCTTCAATTAATAAGGATTCTACTTAGTATCAAAATGACGAGGAGCATTTTAAAAAAAAAATTATTTATATCAGCCATCGGATTGGAGCGGGCTGTGTTACAATTGGTCTTGAGCTATGGTAATTTGAAAGACATATTTCTCACCCTTTATGTACTTTTTTTTGTTGGCGGTGACAAGAACAGATTAAAAGTATTATTTATAATATATATCAATTTTAAAAAGATTCTACTTAGTATCAAAATCACGGGGAACATTTCAATGTTTTTTTTATTTATATCAGCCATCGGATTGGAGTGGGCTGTGTTACAATTGGTCTTTTGAGTAATGGAAATTTTAAAGACATACTTCTCACCCTTTATGTACTTTTTTTTTGTTGGCGGTGACAAGAACAGATTAAAAGTATTATTTATAATGTATATATCAATTTTAAAAAGATTTTACTTAGTATCAAAATCACGGGGAACATTTCAATGCTTTTTTTATTTATATCAGCCATCGGATTGGAGTGGGCTGTGTTACAATTGGTCTTTTGAGTAATGGAAATTTTAAAGACATATTTCTCACCCTTTATGTACTTTTTTTTTGTTGGCGGTGACAAGAACAGATTAAAAGTATTATTTATAATATATATATTAATTTTAAAAAGATTCTACTTAGTATCAAAATCACGGGGAACATTTTGAAGAGTTTCTTCAGCATAAAAATTTAATCAGATTATGTAACGCTGTGATTCAATTGTTTTAGATTTGATGATCAGTGTCATAAATGTTTGCAAGGAAGGTCATTTGCCTTCTGTTCACTTTAGTATAACGCGCTTAATATTACAGCATAAAAACATAATAAGCAACGAGATTCTTAAATTTCAAAGAATTATAATCAGTACAAAAATGCTAGTGAACATTCTAAAGCCTTTGTCCGTCAATAAGAACATCAGATAAGAGCTCGCTGCGTTTAAACAATTTGTCCTTTCTTAAAAAACCTGAAATGAATAACGGCATTTTTTTATTAATTTTGGGCAAAGAGAATATTAATTACATGTCTAGATTTGTTTGTGAACTTTATCATCAAAGTACATGGCCAGCTTAAGTATGCCTGCTGGCGGTAATTAGATTTTTGGCGGCAGATGCTTTAGTTTAAATGTCAGAAACGGTGAATTAAATATCCGGAGCAATCCTATTGGCTAAAATAAAAAAAATGTTCAAATTTTGGCTGTATGTGACAAGTTGAAGCCCCCCCACCTAAAATCACTTTGTAAAAATGGAGATTCGGCTTGCTTTTCTCACAAAAAAATTGTGTAGAACTGTTTTAACTATCATTTAAAACGTATAATAGTGAGCAAAAAAAAATTTAATAATGAAAAAAAAAGGTTGGATTGATTCGAAAGTACCTCCCTGCTTAAAAAAAAATTTTACTATTGAACTCCGGATGCACTCTAAGTACGTTTAGAATTCCTTTATAAATTTATTGACCAAGATGTTAAGATAATAATTTGGGGTCTATTTATACTAAATGACAGCTGGAAACTAATTTCATATTTGACAGTAATTAGTCATCAATAAATTTCTTCTTTGACTGTCGAATACACAAGTCAAGTTTGTGTTCTTATGTCGGAATGGGTATATTCAGATCCTTTCAATATCACTGGATCTTGTTACTTTATTTACCGATAGATCTGTGATACAGACTATTTCCATTTATGTCAATTACATCTACTTTTATTACGTATACGCTATGTGGTTTGGCACACTGATAAATACGGGTCTCCTAAAACTAAAAATTTATCAGAACAATTGTGCTGCCGATCCACTGATAAAGGACAAAGTTTGGAAACAATTATATCGAGTAGTATTCATTTAACTTAAGGCGGGAAAGAAGTATAGATTTTTTCACAAACCAGAAAGTTTAACTCATTATTAGAACCTAGGAGAGGAGTGCAATATAAAAGGGATCAATTATTTCTTAACAGCAGAGTTCGTTTAGTCTATTTATACCTCACAGAAAGATATACGTTTATCTCATTACTTGTCCATTTTGTTAATTTTGTAAAATACCACACTACTGGCTAGAATTAATCTCAAGTAAGGTTGCCTTGGATGAACCGATCTGGGACACTCTTATTGTTTTATTTGAAATACTAAAAACCAGTGAGATATCATGTAACAGTAGCTTGACAAACGATACGTAAGGTTGTAATACTTAATTTTCTTCGGTAGAACATGAAGTTCCATTATGGCGAAAAATCTGTTGAAGACTTTAACAAATGTGTTGACAAAATTAATAAGTGATACTGTCAAATAGATCTTTGAGAAATAGTTGGCATCGATTTCTTTACCACCGAACTTGTTGACAAAATTAACAAATATTGTTGATTATTTAAATAAAGTAGTTTGATGGAACTTTGTTACCTTTGTAAACGACTTTGTTGATTTTACGATTACGTCTTGTTGAACTTCTCAACAGTTTTTTTTTGTATTATAAACGATTCATGTTGATATAGCGCTAGTACGGATTTAGATTTAAAAAAGGACAATTATTATTATATAACAATTGTGATAGTGAGCACCAGACTTTTAGTTGTCAACTTAGTTTTATTATTTATTAAGAGTATTTCTGTAGTGATCTTAGACGATAAAATATATGGATAAGACAATAAAATGCAAATCGATAATAATACAGTGAGAGATGAGAAGAGAATATAGTTCTTAGATGTCAAAGAGAAAAGAGTTTACGACGGGTTTATGGAAGAAGATGATGTGATTGAATAATTTACAATAGACAACAAACAGCAACAAAAAGCGGAGGAAATACTACTAGTATCAATTACAAGATAAATCCCAAATTTAGGTGAAGACAAAACTAAAGAATATTTATTAAAAATGAAAAAAAGAAGCGTATTTATAGGAAAGATCCTATCCTGTGTAACAACAAGCCACATTATTATTGGCTGCAACAATGTTGAAACATCCAACAACAATGTTCGTGTTTCAACCCGTGTTGTCGCGCTGTTTCATATTTCCATTCCTTAAACGGTATAAATCAAGCGATGGTTGCTGATTTCGTTATCATTCATTCATCATTGTATATACAACACATGGTTAACTGGCAAACAGATTATATTATTGTATATGCAATGGCTTTTAAAAATCCCAAATATCTTTAATTGTAATAAGGCAAAGCGTCTATCTGAGCATTTGTTCTTATAGACGACATAACCGTAAATAAGGCACATATAGTTTCTACATAAAAATAGACGACTTATACACATTTAATAAAGATTAAGATCGTTTGCACCCGACCTCGAACGAAACATAAAACCAAAAAAGATTGTTTCATATGAAGGTATTTATCCTCTAAAATAAAATTAGAACCACAAAGACATGCTTTATGGCAATATCAACGTTACTTTGACCGTCCACCATACATCAGAAGTACAGTTAGTCTTCAACAAACGATAAAACAATATGTGAGCGATTATTAAAAAGATATGTATGTTCAAAAGACATACCGTACTATATTTAAATAAAGTGTGTCCAAATTTAGAGAAATAACTGAGGTGATCGATATTAGTCTTCTGATTCAAGTATACAAAGAAAAATTAAAGCTTTATCTGAAGCACCTCTCCGTTTTGTTTAAAAAAAAGTAAGAAATAAAGGTGTATCGTACTAGCCTCTATAAGTGGCAGTTAGGATTTCGGGTATATAAAGAGCAAAGGGTACTCCTAGACGACCTGAATGAGAGAAGCTGTTAGTTTTAAAGATAAGAAAAACATTAAACAGTTCCTTTTAAAATCGAATTCAAGTACCTTACTGTTGAAGATATCATAGATATAATAATAAAGGTAATTGTCACATCGCGTTAAGGATGGACAATAAATATAAAAGTTAATCATGAATTACACATTACCCCGCTTGTTCTCATCCTACCGTTGGAGTCTGTACACAGGGCAAATCCCTGTGGCGAGTAAATATTTATTCTGCAAAAGCAATACAATCGAATGGGCCTGGACTATAGAATATTAATAGATCCTGAGTACAAATATTACTCTTGTCATTTGATGTTATAACTGTTGATCCCTCTGACTAATATTTATATACTCAGTATGGAAGGGCTAAATTTAAAGACATGTTGATTATTTACTATCACCAGATTATTACATCATGATTCAATAAGGCGCCTAATATTCTCCCTAGAACTATCCCCGTTCTTTATATAAATATTCATAGTTTTTTCTCATAGACCATCAATACATTTTATACGTTTTTAATTACATTTTCTCGTCCATAATAAAGTGGTATCCAAGTTCTAACAGTATCACTTTTGGTTTATTTTTAATTTTGTTCTCCATGCAAAACACTTACATATAAAGAAAAGCGTTAAAACACGTTGGGGTTATTGAGAGAAGATCCTCTTTAAGCTACAAAAAAAGTCAGCATCGTTTGTGGTGACATAGCAAGGCTATAGCCATATTAGAGCTAAGTAATATTTATCCGTTCTGATACCATTTGTGATATAAGCTTAACAATAAATGTCATAGTAAGGACTATAAGGATATCACATCACAAGTCTAATATGGTATGTCTGAGAAATACTTAAAATTTAGTTTAAAGCAAACAGAGTTAAGAAGACTTAACACTATGGCGGACATTAGTGTTCGCACTTTTCGAGCTTGCTCCGATCTTGCGCCAGTTCGAACGAAGCTCGAACCGAGTTTTTGTACTCGAGCTTGCGCCACTTTTTTTGGGTTCGAGCGAGCTTCGATCGATGCTCGCTCGAAGCTCGCTCGGCTAAGATGTCGATAGTAGTCACTTTAAAGTTAAGGTCCTTGAAAGACTACAGATGGCATTTCCCCCTGAGTTTAATCTTTTCTTCCCTTTACCATTTTTTTTTTTATTTATGCTCTAATAATTCCAATTAAAATGCTTTTGACTTTTATTTAATTATACAACCAACAAACACATTTACCATAGAAAATGAAACAGTGTTGCACACTATACCCAACTAAGCCAATTTTTTACAGCAACCATAGTAACATGACGTAGCAGAATTAATATAAACTTTCATGTTCAAAAATCCAAATGTATTATAATTATAGATGCAGTAATAGTTTGATTTAATTGTCCGAATTTGGTGTTAAGGCTGGTGAAAAAAAAGTTTTTTTTTTCTTTTTCCAACTTCTATTTCAATAAATAACAATTTTATTATCATAATTTTCTGTAATTAACAGCACTTTGACGTGCACATTGTGTAATAAAAAGGGCGAGCGAGTTCGAGCCATCGTATTCGCAACCGAGCAGAGCTTAAGAAACTTCGAGCGAGCTCGAGCTGCAAAAAAACGCATTCGAGCGAGCTTTGACTGGAACACAATCGAAGCTCGCTCAAGAGTTTCGATCTTCATTCCGAACACTAATCCTGTTACCTTTAACTGCTTATTTTGTAAATATGTTACACTTGGAATTACTGTCATCTTAGACACACTGTACTTCCATATCTTTAGTAAGCCTTAGTCACTGTGTTCTTGTAACCTTGTGATATGATAGTACTAAGTATCTTTATTGGGTAATTGATTCCTTAATGATTCTTAATGTATTGATGTCATAGATATGGATTTATTTAATGTACCAACAATATAGCAGATCACCACAAAAACATTTCTAGAACCGTCAATATGTAGCTTAGATGTTATAAAAAGTATCTCAAAGTTAAAATTAGATTGCTATTTGCCAAAAATTTGATGCAATATTGATCCGAATTTGATGGGTTATGGTATAAAAAACGATTTTTTGCGCTTGTGAAGCAAATGGTAATAAGTTGCAATTTTTTTTTTTTTTTTTTTAAAAAAAAAAAAAAGATGTTGCGCCTGGAAAAACTTGCGAATGACAAGGGATTCAAAATTTACCAGTGTAAGAGAATGTGGTGTGCCAAAAGCTTGTTAAGGGAGAGCTTTTAAAGTGACAACCAAACACACAGAAGAAGACTAACAGTAAAAGGTCCTATAGCGGTTTGTTACATCAATATCAACAACAAAGTATAAAAATGTAGAATCAACAAGATTCCGATAGTTCAGACACTATCAATGACGCTTTCGATGATATGGGTTGCGATGAGTCCCCCATCATAGCAGACGTGCTGTAAGTTGTTTTATTATTTTTTATACAGTTCTCCTCGACGAGAGGTAGCGAATGAATCTTCACGTAAAAGACCAAGAAGAAGATAATAGTTGTGTCTGGTCGACATGATTGGCCCATTCTGCTTTTTTAGTTTCTTTATTAGTGTGTATTTTAGCGTTCTTTTGACTTACATTGTTTTCCCTCTTTCTTTTACTTTTATTTATCTTTTAAAATAAATAGCCTTCAAATAAAGATGGTAAAGCTATATAGCCCCTTAAAAATAACGGAATGTGTAAAGAAATATGTTGGAATTAGGTATGTTTGCAATGACTGAAGCAATGCCATGTAGTCTGTATAATAAACTAAAGGGGTTTTTTTTAGTCTATTTTTGTTATTTTGATCAAACTGAAGTACATCTGTATAATACAACCATTTTCCATAGATAATGGTCCTTATAAATAGACGGTTCTATCTTTACCGGTAAATAGCCTTTAAAAAGTTATGTTTTATTCTTATTGATATCATACTGCTTACATATAGACTATTTATTCTGTGTACCTTTCACTCAAACGACGACATTTTAGGAACACAACCGGTCAAATAATCATCGACATCAGAAATTAAGGCTGGTAATATAATGTAGAATTAATTACAATATTACTATTTTCTAGCAATACCTTTATAGAGTATATAGAGAGTCAAAGGTAAGCTAAAGTAACACCCAAGCATTATAATGGTATATTTTATTGCCATGTATACAACCACAAACCTAAATAAAAAGATTAAAGTTATATCAAACCCTCCTATACACCACTGAAATGTAAATAAACAATACAATAAAACGTGCTTTACTGCCAATAATAACAATGAATAAGAAAATGTGAGTCTGCCAAATATAAAAGAATGGGTCTAAAAAAAAGGTTAAGGGTTTGTCCGTTTTAAAAAAATGGCAACTTTGAACGTTTTGTTATTATAGAATATCATAACTCCCACTTTTACAAGCCAGGAAAATGGAAGGTGTGAGTGATTTGTCTTCAACAAACTAAAATAGATGCCATTTTTAAAACCATAAAACAGCAGCTGTGAACCTCTTGGCTTCATTCAACTGTTAAAGGTGCCATTTTTGCCAGCCAAAAATATGGCCACTGTGCCTCTTTTGTTATTATAGAATATCATGTCTGCCACTTTTGCACGCCGAAAAAATGGCAGTTTTGTGAAGTAAATGGCAAATAGTTGCCATTATTTCCGCCATAGTGTAAACTGATGGCAAAACCGAAAAAAACGTCTTCTAATAATGTGCTGCGCGATGTATGTCATAACATTACGAATAATTTTCTTTATCACCTAGGTATTGAAACAGTTCATTGTCTTCTTTTCCAAATAAGGCTCGACAGACTTCGCTTATTTCAAAATATATTATCCTTTTCATAGGCCAAATTAATTAGATTTGAAGCAAGTAAGCCACAGTAAATTGTTTAAAAGTTATTTAATTAAACTCTCTTGAAAAGTGGAGGAGACACTATTTATGACAGATAACGCTCCAATTAAAACACGACGTAATCATCCAATAACCCCAGTCATAAGATTATCTTATGAGGCTTTGTCACGGTATAGATAGAACTAAGGTTAACGATCCTCTTGACAACCTTTCGAATTCGTCTTTTTCAGGTGTAATTGTTGGCACTAACATTTGAGACTTTATTGGTTTAATATTCTATAATGCGTTCTTCTTGTATCTGATTAACATTTTCGGGGTAGTTGTTTTTCTTGCTTTTGATTATATGGTCCTTATAGTTGTACTCAAATTGGCAACTAACCAGCATAAGTAGATTAACCAATATTTGAGATTGTGTCTGACTTCATGTTAGGCAATGCCATCCTGATTCTAATTTTTACATCGACATTCATTCCACCTAGTGAATCAAAAAAAAAAAAAAAAGCAGAATGTATTTTAATACGTGAAATCGTTGGAAAGCTTTTTTTTGGACGTACCTTCAGAAAGTCGGAAAGGTCGTGGAGAAGCTCTGAACTTTTGGTTACGCTTATAAGAAGGAATTGTTTTCTACAGCATGCGTCAGTTTTTTAACTTTGGCTCATCTGCATTCTCAGGTTCGGAAAGAGATTTTTGATATGAGGAGTCTCCTAAACTAATTAAAAGAGACAGAGATAAAGACAAGAAATATAAAAAAAAAAGAAAAAAAAAATTACAGCAACCAGTATTCCTAAGTGGTCCCCCACCATAGTACTGACTGGCCCAGATATTGCTTAACTGCGGATGTCAGGAACGAGGGAGGAACGAGACAGGCAGGACAGGACAGAGAATGAATAGCTTCTTGAAGCAGGTTATTTATTTAAGAATAAAAGGGAGAAAAGAAAAGAGAAGATGATTATGAAATATATCTGATAAAGAAAACTGGGAGAAGTGAAATTTATCAGCTATATTTATATATATTTATAGAGAAAGGAAAACAAGAAATTAAATAAAAGAATAAGCAATGACAAAAGTTAGTCATAGCTTATGTGAATCATGACAAAGGATTTAAAGAGTTGACAGATCAATGATGAATATTGAGTCTGAAAGCTGGTTACTCATATTGCATATTTGGGGCATAAAATGTAACAGGATCATGACAGCGGAGATCAGACGGGATCCGGTGTATCCAATATTGTGTCGCCGTACTTGGATTTTGAAGCCAGCTAATAAATCATTGCTTAACCGTATCAAGCCGGCTTTCAAAGTTACAAAACCGGAATGACAAAAAAAAAGACCCAAGAATTAATATGATTAATTGTTTCTTGATCTAAAATAAATAAAAATAGCTTTCCCTAACGTGCCACCAATCTTAAAGCGACCAAAATTTTGAATTTGTATCAAAAAAACGTGAAACATGGAAAGTCAACCTATTGTATAAAAAGAAAAAATACAAGTAAAATATAATTTTTATTGGTGGTCTTACTCGGCATGTATTTATTTTTCTATACGAAAGGTACTTCATTTCAGCACATTTTTGAAGAGTTTTTACCAGTTTATCGTGGTCACTACTGTTGATGCCTTTATCAATATTATAATGATTGTTTTGACTTTGCAGTACATATCATATTTAGTGATTCGGATCGCTTTTTTTTTTTTTTTTTTTTTTTTTTTTTTTTTTTTTTTTTTTTTTTTTTTTTTGCGGGGCCACGCAAAGCGCAGGTTGAAGCAACCGACGTGTATGGCACTAATAAACATTTAGTAAATTTGGAGGGACTGTAACTCCCTACCATCACAGTACATATGACATTGAGTGAAAAAGTATGGATTAGCATTGAGTGTGCTGGGAGGGGCTGTAAGTCCCGATCATTACAGTACGTATATCATTGGGCGAAAAAAATATGGATTAGCATTGAGTAAATTTGAAGGCGTTAAAAGCCACAACCAACACAGTACCTAAATCATTGAGTGAAAAAAAAATTTGGATTTTGCAATGATTGAGCTGGGCAGTGCTGTACGAGCATCCCCAGCAGTGGGCTTAAAGTTGTTTCATCTAACCGAAACTTAAAAAAAAAACTTTAAAATTTTGCTAAAGCAAGAGATTTTTAAAGTAAAAAAAAAAAAAAAATTCCGTCTTTGACAATAAAACAATTATCCCTTTTTAAAAAAATTAACCTTTTTCCTCTTTCAAGAAATGGACGATATGTACGACTCTGAAAACGACCAAGCCAACTTGGACATGGTTCTTGACAACCTCAATGTTTACGATAAAGAGTTGGTCAATGATGATACCTACACCAACGTTACGGACTACTCCTGTGGCAACGACAGCAATGAGAGTGATTTCGAGGATCAAAGCGAAGCTATTGCGTTTGCGCCTAAACAGAATCTTGCTTGGACGAATGCTCTGGACCTCGAAATGTGTAAGTCTTGGCTGACAGTGTCGGAAAGACCCTACGTAGAAAATTTAGTAAAAGCAACTGTTTTTGGGAAGTGTATCCTTTTCAACTTCAAGGCTTCCGGGAGAAAAGCCTGTCCAGAAAGAACGGAAAAAAGTTTTGAAAGCCCTCTGGAGAGTTGCTCTTGCTTTGGTCAGCAAGGTTTGTGGTGCTGTCGCTGCAATTAAACGACATAATGCAAGTGGTAAAGTTGGTTCTGACGATCTAAGAATTATGATTAGATTTATCCTAAAAGATTAGAATTTACAGCAGATATTTCTATAAATATGTGCGTAATAGCTTCAAGCTTTTTGAACAAAACTATAAAGTCTGTTTAAAAACGTCCCTTGCTTTCACCAACGTAATGATACCCCTTAAGTGTAAAATCAGTTGAAGCGCAGAGATCGCAAAATTGAAGCAAAGAGGGAAAAGGTAATGAATAGCAGAGTTGCCACCTCTTCATCTCCACGTAACCATGCTGATACTGATTCTAGTAGGCCGGCAACAGTCGAAGACGATGAGGATGCCATGAGTGACGAATCGGTTGCAGTACGTCCTATTGGACGTAAAAAAACCAAGAAGGATGCTCATTTAGACACGGAGTACCAAGGACGTTAGATGGATCAGACAAGATCCAATCCTAAGCAGACGACAACCTTAGGAAGGTCCCTACAAAGATGGACAATGCCGGGGAGATTCAACTTTGTCAGATTAAAAAAGATCGCTAACTGCGTGAAAAAGAAAGAGATAACGCCTTGTTCAAGATTAACATGAAGGATTTTGATGGTAATGAGACGGCTTCATTATAAGCTTAATTGTCAGGAGCATTAAAGCGATCTCGAGAACGATCAAGAATTGCAAGACTTGCCAGAGAACAATAAATTTTAGTTTTTTTTTAATCGATTATATTTAATTTTATAATGTGATTTTTCATTAGTTTGAGGAGCTTCCAAATTCTTTTATGTGCCAAACATGGGAGACCAGGGCAGCTTTCAATCTGAAGAGCACAGATGAGTCTATGATATGACCATGACGTTTAAAAAAGTTACTGAAGCTGAAATGTGAACGATCACGAGAAATGTCAACAACCTCAGCAGGATTAACAGAATGCGTTTTGTCGAATCTGTTCGATATCATATCGCTTTCGTCGCGCTCAACCTCAGCAATCATGTTGTGGATGATGATACATGCTTTCATGATCGTATCAAGGTTATCATTTTTCCTTAGTCTTGCAGGATTACTGATAATGTCAAGTCCAGCCTGCAACACACCATACGCTCTCTCCACCTCCTTGCAACATGCTTCTTGGGCTTTAGCAAAATTCTATTTAAGACGAAAAGTCGATTAATATCCCAAATACCAAGTATTGTTTCTGGAAACAATAGTTACAGCTTCGGAACCAGGTCTAGGGATAGAACAGGTTTTGCCAATGTTCGCATAATTAGGGTATATCCCGTCACTAAGATAATACCCCGAATTAAACTCTTCGTCACCAATGTTGAGCTTGACATCGGGACGGCTTACGTCCTTATACCTATCAAAAATAACCGATCTATTGAGAACATTGATATCATTGAGCGAGCCAGGCAAACCAAAATTGGTATGCGACATCCACAAATCCTAAGAAGCCACATCTTCAAGAATAATGGTTGGCGTCTTGTCTTTGTCCGTATACTGCCAAGGATATGCTGTTGGGGAGTTTTTCAATGCCTAGTGCATGGAATCTATCGAATTTGACACCTACAGTAATTTCCTGAACACAATTACTATTATCTTGTCACCCAACTATAGCGTATATTACCTATGTGTTATAAGTACTATGTATATTGAAAATACATTCCTACTGGTACCACACAGTACTAGCTCCCTCATATGTCAAACTGAGATCAGATTTTATATTCGTTTCTGGACTGGTCGAGTAGCTGCCGAATAGTCTAGTTTCTCATAAATTTATTTTAATAATCGAATCAAGAACCCTGTCATTAAATGGATAGCCTATAATACTCTAGAAATGCCGGGTAATGGTCAATTTTGCTTCTTTTATGTAACTATAAGCTATTTCTCATATGTAACTGATTTCTAAATCTAATTCTACCATTTCCCATTTTGGGGGTAAATAGTCAATTCGATCTGCCCAGGAAAATCTTGAAGTAAAAATTGAATATTAAAATGACCTTTATTTTTATCATGACAAACTCTCGAACTTGTAATAAAGGATTACAAAGTCTCATTTCCTTACATGCTTTATTTTCCAAGTTACAATTCCCTTTTTTATCTTCAATTATCACAACATCCACCCTGCAGAATGTCTATAATGGTACTAGGTTAATTTTTAGAAAATTCACAAGAACTTTTGTAGAAGCTGAGATTGCTATTGGTGATAGAGCAGATCTCATTGTTGTGATTCCCACCATATCAATATCTGCAGATAATGCCAACGTACCATTTAGCCTACTTCGACGTCAATCTCTGTCCAACCTGCATTTGGAATGACCATCGACAAATGGCAATGTCAAACTCTTTCCTTCAATGCTATTTGTCTCCTTATACCCGTTTTCACGAACGGTCAATTTTATGTTGCTTTGTCCCGGGTTCGTGATTCTGCTGATATTAAGATAACTTTACCGAATGAGCCGCCATTATCAACACTCGCAGACAACGTTGTATTTAACGAAGTCATAACTAGGCCACACAATTAAGCATAAAGTAATCATTACCAATAAAATCTATTGTTATCCCATTTATAAGAATTGAGTGGTGTCGGTGCCTCGCCGCAGGCGCAGAATCGCCCCCAGCAGGAACGTAGATTATTATTAACGTAGCGAAGCGAAGTCTAAAAAATACTGAAGTGGGTCCGGCCGCATTCTCGTTTAAGTAAAAAATTATTCTCCTTACACGTTTTCGGGAGATGAAAGAACAAGGAATAACTGTTCTCTCATTTGCCAATTGGTGAAGGCAAAATCTGTTTCAATCTTTACGACATCAAATAGAGTAATCCTTGAATGTTGAGGTAGGCATTGAAACAATGATCATATACAATTTTTTAACTTGATGCTTTAGTAAATTGCACCCTACAAACAAAGTTCGAAACTTTTTTTTTTTTTATTTTTTTTTTTTTTAGTATCTGACAGAAAAAAGTGACTTATTTTTTAAAAAAAAACACTAATACGTCATCAATTTGCGGGGCGCAGCAGTTTGTTTTTATTTTAATCATGGACTATATTTTGGTTTTATTTTCTTCTTCTTTTTCTTTAAACAAGTGTTCAAAAAATGCTCCAGAACGTTTTTACCGACGAGTAAGTATTAAATAAGTGATTTAAAAGTACTTCATTTACGCGATGCTAATGTTGAGATTGCATAGGTTAATGTGTGACATTACACACCGCGCCCACTTGGTTTTCTTTTTCGCCTGGTTTTACGCCAGCTTTTTCATTCTTTTCCTCTCGGAAAAATTTGCTTGTCTCTTTGGTTCGGTCAGCGCGTTTGTCAGTGCTTGGCGACGATCAAGTAAGCAACCACCGGTGGTGATTGGTGAGCTTTTTTTCCTCTGCGATGGCAGAATTACACCGGTCGCTCTGGCCAAAAAAAACTCCTTGGTTTCCTCTTCTTCTTCTGTGGTTTCTTCTTCCACTGTTGTTACCTCTTCTTCTGCTGCCCCCTCTTCTGTTGTTCCCTCTGCTTGTGTTCTTGCGTCTCCCGCTGCTTCCCCCTCTCCTGAGGATGTTGCATTTTCGTCTGTGTTCCTCTCGCCGTTGGATGTGCCCTCATCGAATCCTGAGGTTACTCAGCAGTCCTTTTTCCTTCGGTCGGCACCTGTCTTGTCCAATAAAATGGACAGACAGTGCTACTCCTTGGACTTTGCGCGTGTTGCGGGTTTGCCCTGCTTTAGTGATGGTAGCTCGCCAACCATCGGGCAGCCCAACAAAAAACTTTCTTCTGGGGCCTCCTTTGGCTTTGGCTGTGAAGCCATTACCCAAGCGTTGCTTGCGGCTGGTGTTGTTGCTCCTCCTGTTGCCTCATTTGCTCCTCCTGTTGCCTCGTGTGCTTCTCCTGTTGCTTCGGTTGCTCCTCCTATTGCCTCTGTTGCCTCTGTTGCTCCTCCCGTTGCTTCTGGTGCAGCTCCTGTGGCCTATGCTGCTTTTCCTGCGGCCTCTGGTGCACCGCCTGTGGCCTCTGCTGCTTTTCCTGCGGCCTCTGCTGCCTTTCCTGCGGCCTCTGCTGCTTTTCCTGCGGCCTCTGCTGCTCCGCCTGTGGCCTCTGTTGGTCTTCCTGTGGCCTCTGTGGATCCTCCGGCACCTTGTGTGGCTTCTCCTGGGGTCTCTGTTGTTGCTCCTGTTGTTTGTGTTTCTCCTTCTGCGGCTGTTGTTGCTGTTTCTGCGGCCTCTGTTGCCCCTCGTGAGGTGACTACTGTCGATTCTGGCTTTTCGTGGAGTTCTTTTGCTCCTTCCGTGACTGGTCCCTTTGTCTTCGGTTCGTCGGTCTGTTCGCCTTTGCCTGCTCTTGCCCCTTCGGGTATTGCGCAATTGGTTGGTGCCTCTTCGGTTGGCGTATCCGCTAGACCTGCTCCTGCAGTTGCTTGTTCGGTTGCTGGCTCCCTTCCTGTTTCTTCTGCTGGCGAGACCTTCTTCGCCAGATTAGCTGCCGATGAAGACGGTAAGAAAAAGAAATTTTAAACATATCATAGTATTTCTAATTAATGTTTTCTTTTCGATGTAGAATATTTGGACTCGCTGGCAGAAGAAATAGATAAACTTCTTGATCGAGATTTCGATTTTTAAAATTTTTGTTCATGTCTTTGTTTTCAAATGTGCTTTTGTGTATAATATGTGGAGTTTGGTTATAAAGAGAGGGTATACGGTCGTGAATGGATGTTTTATATTTTCAAGTTGAAAGTTAGGACTGTAAGTTGTTAATTTAGAAACAAACAAGTCAACTTCATGACAAATTTGACAATTTTAACGTCATTGAAGTAGAGTGAGAATTCTTCTTTTTTTTTGAAAAGTAACCATCAGTTCATTTAACACATTACCACTTCGAAATTTGGAATTGGCGTACGATGGACGTCCAAAACATTTTTTTAGTCTATTGTCTCCTATGTAAAGCAACATAATTAAAAAATTGAAAGACAAAAGAAAATACGACACTAAGTCACAACACACCCCGAAAGACATAGGTTTTTCGTTTATTTAAAAATAGAATTTTCGTCTCAAGAAAATTCTTTTTTTCCCTTTCAGAATTGTTTATTTTTTTTTTTTTTTTTTTTTTTTTTTTTTGCTGAAATGATTCTTCATCTTTGCAATTGCGACCAATGCTGAAAAACATCTTCTCATGAGGTCGAAGGAGAGCTTTTCATCAACAATTCCAGTTATTATATTTCGAAACAAAAGCGCTTCAATGACATGCTGAACAGCAATATGTAAAGTAAGACTGATATCCTTACTTTTCCACGCAGCGAGGTTAAAATAAAGCAGCTTTAATAGATTGCGCAAGAATGGCTGAAATGGAAGAGATCATTCCGGTCCTCGAAACAGTCTGCATTGAACAAGATTCGTGCGCAACGTTTAAAAAAAGGTTTGATCGCAAACCAGGTTTATTAAAAAGTATTATGAATGACAGAAGCAGCCGTAACGTCGAAGTATATGGAAAAATTATCGAATAATTCAGACATGTAAGCATGGTAAATGAAAAGAGCGATGAAGATGAAAAAAAAAAAAAAATGCAGCAAAAGCTAGTGTTAATGAGAATGTGTGCCAAAAGGAATGTCGCAATCTATGCAGAAATGAATGTCAAACATACTGCCCAGCACCAAATTGAAACCAGTTCAGATTTTTATAAAGCTGAGTCACCAATTAGAGTGGCATATATCCATTATTTGCTACGGGTATCAAGGATAAAAATGCTTCATTAAGATAGCTACTTTTACTATCATTTTGTCATGAACCACGTGGTCAATACTTTAATGCATACGCGCATACATGCACCCCCGCATAGATCTGCATGTATATGCAGATCATATTTGACAGCCCATGTGACCAAACCATCAGACACCACCATGAGACCGATCACGAGTCATCACCATGGGACCACGCCTCAAGACCAAACCAACATCCGCCACCACCCTCGTCCCATGATTCCGCCACAGTACCTCGCCTCAAGACCTTCCCCAAGGCCTTAACTCCAGACCCTTCACGTTAAGAAGATAGTCCTTAAGACTATCTTCCTTTTATTATAAATACCTTAGATTATTTAGACAAGTACAGATCTTTATCTGATATCTTGTATAACTTATTATCATTATATAAACTTAGCTTTACTACCTTTTCTTGCCTGTCTTCCCGCAAAACTTATAGTCCTACCTAGTACCTAGCCTTGCCTTGTAAGTATAAAGAGACCTGTCCTCGTACCTAGTAACATCCGGCTAATTCCTGACACATTTAGTTTATATCACTACCTTAAAATTGGCTATTGGCAGTAACTTACCTGCTTTACCAAAGTGGGCCATAACAATTGAGATAAACTTAAGTAAGGTTTGGAAATATAGTGTTACGAGATATAAGGTTTGTAAAAATAATTTGAATTAATCTATGTGTCAAGAAGTTACTGTTTTGCATGGAGAACAAAATAAAAAATAAACCAAAAGTGATACTGTTAGAACTTGGATACCACTTTATTATGGACGAAAAAATATAATTAAAAACGTATTAAAAATGTATTCAAAAATGTCTTGATGATCTATGAGAAAGACTATGGATATTTATATTAAGAACTGGGATAGTTCTAGAGAGAATAGTAAGCGCCTTATTGGATCATGATGTAATAATCTGGTGATAGTAAATAATCAACATGTCTTTAAATTTAGCCCTTCCATACTAAGCATATAAATATTAATCAGAGGGATCAACAGTTATAACATCAAATGACAAGAGTAATATTTGTGCTCAGGATCTATTAATATTCTATAGTCCAGGCCCATTCGATTGTATTGCTTTTGCACAATAAATATTTACTTGCCACAGGGATGTGCCTTGTGTACAGACTCCAACGGTAGGATGAGAACAAGTGGGGTAATGCGTGATTCATGATTAACTTTTATATTTATTATCCATCCATAATGTGATGTGACAATTAACTTTATTATTATATCTATGATATCCTCAACACTTATTCGCCCTGTTTATTGTCTGCATAACCTAACCATGATCTCAAACCCCTTGTCAAACCTTCAATGCAAAATACGGCGTCTATTTGTTTGGAACTGGTGCAGGATTTTTGGAAAATTCGTACCACTTTTTTTTATGAAAAAAAGAGAAGCCGGTTAAATAGTTGAATCCATCAAAAAATGAAGAGAATGATGTCGTACACAAAAAGGAGCTATGGTGTATGATATCTAATAATCGTTCAAATGGGTATCGCGTTGTAGTGAACAGATTCTTTAAATTCAATATTAAAGTAGTTTTTGGATACCGTAGTATCAATAAATTCTAATCGACGGTCATCTGAAATCACAAAAGGGGTTAGACCAGAACAGTAAGAGCACTGCAGCAGTTACACTTAAAAAAAACTCTTACCCTTAAGAGCACTAAAAAGGTTGTGTGTACCTGGATAGATATTTTTTGTTTTCTCTGTAAGATTTCTTCCTTGTCAAAATAGCTGGCATTGTTTATTTTATTGAAAAAGGAAAAATGGATGATTGTTGCTACATCAATTTTTAACTTTGGAAAACGTGAAGGTAAGACAAACAAAACGTTCAGGACATTGCTCGAGGGAAAAACCTTAATTTAACATTTTAAGCCCCACTGCTAGGTGCTCTAAAAGTAAAACAGCTTGTTTTAATATGATATAAAGATATCATGAATAATGTAGACTTTCGATCGTAAATGCACTCTTTAATAACGAGGAAAGTAGTTCTGGCGCCAACTCTATTTAAAATAAAAGCAAAAAATAATAAAAAAAAAAAAAGTTCACAGTTAAAAATAGAATTATCATCTCATCATAAAAAAGGTCTTTTTTCCCCTTTCAGATTTTTTTTATTATTTTTTGCCAAAATGATTCTTCATCTTTGTAAATGCGACAAATGCTTAAGAAAAAATCCTCAACGAGTCGAGCTCCGTATCACCAGCTACAATTACCATTTTGAAGGACAAATGCGTTTCAATGCACTAATGTCTGTTAGTAACAACAGCAAGACATGATTAGTTTCTTCAGGTGAAAACCAAAAAAAGATTAACAGCCTAAATAAAACGTCAAAGATCGAATGAGATTGAAGAAGACATTCCCAACGTTGAGGTAATGCCGTTAAACAAGGCTCATGCACATTGCTAAAAAAAAAAAACTTTCATCGCAAACTAATTTTACAAACAGATATCATGAATGACATAAGCAACAGTAATGTCGAAGAATATGAAGACAATATCGAAGAAGCCGAAGATGTAAGCATGGTAGTTGATGGGGAAGATGACGATGACGATGACGACGAACGAGAAGAAGAAGAAGAGGAAGTTTTGTGACGATGGGAATATTGGAACAAACGTCGAGAAGAATGTCGATCCTAAAAAAACTGAGGCACAAATCAGAGCAAACATGTATGGATTATTTGCTGCCAGTTTTAAGGTTAAGGAAGGTCTCACCGATAAAGCAGCTGATACCGTTCTTCAGTTTTTGAACATCGCTTTAAAGGATGCCAATGATAGTAATCAACCTGCTTTGCCAAGTCGTTCAAAACAGTTGAGAAAAATTTAATGGTGATTGGGATGCTGGTGTCACCAGATATACGGTTTGCGGAAAATGCCATTCAATCTATGCTCCTGAAGTGACCAAGGTATGATAATTCACGTTCTTAAAATCAACGTCTAATCATTATAATGCAGGATAAAACACCCTCTCAACAATCATGTTCTTGTGTCTCGCTGGATGGTGATGTTTGTGACGAAGTTTTGTTTGAGCAGGTGAAGAAACGTAATAGCAACAGCATCTACAAGCCCAAATTTGTTTACCTCTACAAGTCTCTCAAACCTTCGTTGCAAGAGTTGATGCTTCGCCCCGAATTTGAATCTACAATGAATGATTGGAGATTAAGAGATGTTGTTCCAGAAACGTATTACGACATATATGATGGTAAAATGCTCAAAACATTGATGGATAACACCGGCCTTTCATTTTCAACATTGCGAAATCCGTTGTATGCAACGTTAAATGTCGACTGATTCCAACCTTTTGATAATGTAAATTATTCTTGTGGTGCTAATTACATGTGCATCAATAATTGGAAAAGAGAAGACCGATTTAAGGAAGAAAACATCATCCTGGTTGGGCTTATGCCTGTTGGAAAAGAGCCAAAACTGGACCGAATCAACACGTACTTGAAACCCTTGGTTGATGAGCTTTTAGAATTTAAAAACAGGAGAGATGATGAAAACGGCGGCGAAACATGACGGGATTAAATTCCATTGTGCTTTGTTGATGTTGGCATGCAATATCCCTGCTTGCAGGAAAGTAGCTGGTTTTGCAGCTCATTCCAGTGGCCATGCGTGTAACAAGTGTGATGGTCAATTCCCCTTGGTTGAAGGTAGACCTGATTTTTCCGGAATCAACACTGTTGCCAGTAAATGGTCTGAACGATCGAAGGCAAGCAACTTGCGAGCGGCGTTAAGTTGGCGCAATGCCACTACTGAGAAAGAAAGAGAGGACCTCGTGAAGGCAAATGGACCAACGTATTCCGAACTGCCTCGATTGGGGGTACTTTAATGTTATTAGACAGAGCATTATTGATCCCATGCACGATCTTCTTTTGGGGACATGCTCATGATTTGTGAAGATTTGGAAGGAAGAAGGGTACTTCACCAAAGTCAACTTGGAGAAAATGCAAGTTCTTGCCGACTCGGTTGAATTACCTGCTGGTTTTGAAAGTATTGATCAAACGATTGCAAGTGATTTTACCAACTTTAAGGCTGACAACTGGAAAAGTTGGTGCCTGATGTATACCCCTTTTGATTTGACATGTAAATTGTATTCGTCATAAAAAACGTCTTCTTTATTAACTTTGTTATGCACAGGTATTTTGCCCAATGAAAACATGAGAAAATGGATGGATTTTGTAAATGCATGCAGATATATTTTGAAAACCGGCATCAAACAATCCGAGGTTGATAAAGCACACGAGCTCTTTTTGGATTTCAATAGAGTAGCGGAAGTTTTATACGGTAACAAATGTCTTGCAATGAATCAGCATCTTCATGGCCATCTTAAGCAGACTATTGAAAGCTGTTCAGCACCACATGCATACTGGCTTTTCTCTTTCGAACGTTGCAATGGATATCTGGGATCGTTTCAGAACAACGGAAAAAATGTGGAAATTACGTTCATGAAAAAGGTTTTGGAAAAATACAATCTCCAGCATAACACAATTCGAGCATACAACAAGGCCATTTAATCACCATCACCATCCTCCTCATCCTTCTAATTTCAAAACGAAATGGAAACGTTCTTGCATGAGAGGATTATAATTGGTCGACGGTCCGGTGACCGGGTAAAACGCCAAATTGAATAAGGGTTTGTTGCAACTGAATTAGCCGAATCTTCAGTCAATTTAGACATAAATGTCACCGGGTCTGAGCCTCTTCCTTTAGGTGTTATTCCCATGAAATGTTTAACAAAAACAGTGATGGAGAAAAGTCATTATGAATGTCTATTAGACTTTTATGATGCCACATATCCAGGGGATACGGCACTTGGTCTGCCGAATTCTGATTTTGTCGCCGCCCCTTTTGGAGCCAGATGGCCAACAACCTCAGTGTATATAGAGAAGTTTGCATCCATTCGGTTAAGTGGAAAAACCAATCAACAGTGCCGAAACAAGATCACCCTCTGGCAGCTGCATACAAAGTTTTTTTGTCGGTCAAAACCACGAGAAAGTTGAAGCTTGGCCTGGTAGAGTGCTCTACTGTTTTAGACATAGCCAAAGGGTTTATCAGGGTAATGAGGTTCAGGAAAAGGATCATGTTTTTGCTTTTGTTAGATTTTTCAAGCCTTTGAATAATACGTTTTACAGTAACAAGTATAAGGATCAAGGATTGGAGGTCTGGCAATCTTCGTATAGTGACCTGTGTAGAGATTCTGTGGTTCCTATGTCCCGGATATATTCTCCGATCGATTTGGCGAAGAAGCCTTCAAGGATTACAGTAGATGACCATAACAATCATATTGTCATTATACCTTTACAAAGGAATGTATTTGATTAGTCTTAAAGGTAATTAAGAAAGAAATGACTATTGTGTCTTGGGTTAAATTATTAAACATTATTACTTTGAATTAGAAATAGAAAAAAAGAATTATTTATTATAAATCATATATATAGTCTTCCTCGTCCCAGCTCCACACATCTTCTGATTCACATCTTTCATGGCTGGGAATATACCCATTGTTCGTCATTGGAGTAGTTTGATTGACTGCATCATAGTCAGGACGAACCATCCACTGATCTACATCAGCAGGTGCTGCTAAATTATGGTAATAGATGGATCTCTTTCTACTCCTCTCATTGACCTTTCGTCTGTGCTTATCAAGAACTCTTAAGATATTCGTAGCCTGTAAAAAAAAGGTAAGGAAGTTTAATATAGGAGTTATTTCAACTCGAATAATTAATATCTTTATTACCTTATTGCTACGATACATGGGTTTTTTGACATACAACGGCTTCTCGTTATTACAGTCGAACATACCCAATTGATCGGAATCGTTATCAGTCTCCTCTTCAGACATGTATTTCAATACAATGAACCGGTTCACTTGGTCCAAAGTCACATTTTTATTTTCAAATTTAGCCTTGACGGCAGGCAGATTCAATGCAAGTTTTTAACCTTTCAATTTCTAAATTATAAGGTAAGTTCATGATACGGATCATTTTTTATCTCAAACTAACGTACTCCTTTCTTTTGTAAAGCTTTTGATTCACCTTCTTCTCTTCGGCTTTCCTGGCTTCCTCTCGTTTTTCTTCTTCTGTCCAAACGGGGTTAGCTTTCCCACTGTTTTTCCACTCGCGACGCATACTGTTAAATCAAGTTTTTATTTTCATCTCAATTTCATCCTTCAGATCAATCATGGTAGCTTGTCGTTGATATCGATCATTTCCCCCGTGATTTCAGTATACTTGGACAAAATATGTGCACCAACTATATCGGCGATATTAGGATTATTTCCCTGACAAAATTGGATTTCGACGTTAAACTGGTCCTGGTCCTTTAACTTCCTTATTTGGTTTGGAATAGCAGTCTAACAAAAGGTCAAAGTTTGCTCATCATCATATATTTGATTTTACTTACTGTCAGTCTAGGATTGGTATCCTTCTTTTTCTTTTCTATCTCGCCGAACGTTTCCACCAAAGTTTCAGTATTAACGGCGCCACCAGTGCCAGTATATACATTTATTGCAACATCTTCAGAATCACCAAAGTCGGTTGTCTCGTCCAACGTTTAATTGACAACCATGTCGCGTGGGCGCAAATTGCTGATCGCAGCCGTCTAGTGCTTAAACCAATCTTCAAGTTCTTCTAGTTGGTTTTCCATTAATTGAATTTGATTTTCTGCCACTGATCAGAAGTTATTGTAAAAACCGTCTCGAAGCCTTTCTTCCATGGGATTGAAATAACGTTCGAGAAGAGCTGCCATTTGGTTTCTAACTTTTTTTTCATTTTCCATCTTCTGTTGTTCAAATTTCTGATCAAGTTGAGTTGCAGCTCTATTCATTTCGGCTCTGATGGTTTCCTGAATCAAATTAACAAGTGAAATGATGTCTACCTCCTCACGCGTTCTTTTTTGTGTTGCTTTTTCATATTTTTGATAGTAAGGTAAGTGAAACACGATAGTATTACTGTTTAGTATTGTTTATAGTTAAGAGCATCCACGATGGTCACACGTCAAATTTAAAATAAAGCTTTTGGCCTCGAGCAACGACAAAAATGTTTTGTTTGTCTTACCCCAATAAGACCGGCAAATATTTAATTAATTGAATAAATCATTCCTTCTCCCTTCTTCAAGGAAATAAACATTATTAACTATTATGACAACGACGAGTAAAAAAAAACAACTTTTTTATTGTTTTTTTAGACAGATGCGTATGTTTCTATCAACTGCTGGAGTTGATTTAAATTACTGATTGAACCTTGATTAAACCTTATTTGAACGTCAATTGAATGTCCATTTTTCTTTTTCTGATGAAAAAGGATTTATTTTATTTTTCTTTTATTTCTCTTTTATTTTCCTTGTATTTCTCATTTATCTTCCCTATTACATCTATTACATCTATTTTTTTTTAAAAAAAAAAATTGCTATCAGACTTGCAAGGTAATTATTGAACCACTGTTCTTTTATGCGCTCTAATTATATCATGTATTTTAGATTATGAGGTTGATCAACCATACATCTGTGGATCGAAAGGTGACCTAATATTTTACCAATACTTTTTTTACCGTTCTGTCTATCCAAAGGAATGGGGTTATGATTACAATTGCCAAGTTTACACAACTCATTGTTTTATTTTCAGTGTCATAATAGTTGGTGTAGGGGATATGTATCCTGGTGTAGAAATGTCTAACATGGTATGTGTTAGAAACGTTTGACTGATGTATTTTTATGAAGCCTTCCTTAAGTCTAGGAACGGCTGTCGAGAATATCAAGTGAATAATTATGGCTTAAACATGTATGAAGTTCAACCCTTTTTTTTTAATGTCTTTAACAAACATGTTCTTCACTTTTGGCTGTTCCGACAGGTAACTAATCGGGGGGGGGGCGTGGAGGGGAAGCTTGCGTAAAATAATCATAAAAATAAAAATAAGATTCTTTTGCAATATAGATTGCTAGACCCTAACTGTTCTTTAATCGAGGATTACATTTATAGATACAATCATTTATTCTATCGCTTTAATATTACACTTTTTTATAATAAATCGTTTATTTATACATACCTAATTTACCCACTGTCGACACATTGAATTTTAAGCGAACTAATATTTGATCCCTTTTTTTTTTTTTGTTATCCTATTCATCATCTATCTATTGTTATCTCGAAGTTATCTAATCATTATTTTATAAGCAGCAAAGCTTATTCCCAATGCGTCATAGACTACTGATGTAAGACTAACAATAAACTCAATAAATGGGTTTCATGTCCAATCGGATGGCCTTGGTATATCGTCATATATCTTTGTTTAAAGTCAATATCAAAGTTTAAAGTTGTCTTTTCCATGAACATATCCCAAAAATTTGAAAAGACAACTTTAAAATTACATGAAAAAAGTAGAGTATCTCTTGGTTTTCTTTGGGAAAACGACTTGTCTTTCATGGTATTTACTGTAATTATTCTTAAGATAAAAGCCCTGTTTCTTGCACTGCTTGTTCTAGAAATTAATATCAGTATCTCTTGTCTGCTACCAAACTCCCTGTAAAACCTTGTACCAAAAATCATATCAGTGTATCTTGCCCGCCACCGAACTCCTTGTAAAACACATTATTAATCTGCCTCTCAATATTACTCCCACTTCGTGTCTGACTCAACGTTAGTAAACTTTTTCCCGATCACATTTTGCTTTTATTCTTAATCCAGTTTTCCCGCTCGTGTCAAACCATAAATATTCCCCGAACCATCATATTATTCAATGTCAACTAACTCTAGCATGTTATTACTCGTCAAACCTAAATTACCCATCCTTGTCAATAATCCACTCATGATATCTGTTCCGTAAAAACTCTTGTTAATCTATAATTTAAACCCATCATAGGTTTTCACATGTATAAGAAAAAAGTATAAATAGATGCTAGTTATTTATTGGAAAAACGTTATTCTGGATCTTAGTCCTAGCACCCTCCATCTCTTAATAAATAAGCATATTTTGTTTTAACCAATCGCCCCTTTCGCGTCGCCAAGTAGTTCTTGTGTCTTGTTCCTGTTCTGTCCGTGACACTATGCTACTGAAATTACAAAAGAATGACGAAATTCATTACCATTCTTAAGATCGTCTTCAAATCGTTTTTACTCTGAACAAAATACCCTGTTAAGAATCCTGGCTTTTGTCTCCCAGAACATTGCGGTTTATGACGAAGCTTACTTTGAGATGGCAGAAAATCAAGTACAAATTTATTTATCTTTACAAGGTCTGAGACAGTTCATTAAACGAGTTGATGGTTCGCCCTAAATTGGAGTATAGAATTAAACACTAGCCGCGGTAGATATATTGGGGTAGGAGCACATTACGACGTACATGATGGGAAAATATTTAAAATCGGAACAATAACGGTAGTCTTCCATTCTCTGCATGATTAAATACCTTGTATGTATTTCCATATTGCTATTCGCATAAAACCTTTGATAATGTATGTTGTGTTTTAAGGTAAACTACAATTATGAAATGATTAAAGCAGTAATTTGAGACTGTTTATAAGATCTCTTTATCAAAAAATGAAATACACCACTGTTTATGTGCTAAACGCACATACAATAAAAATTATCGGTAATCCAAATTTATATAAATTATCCAAATTTGGAATTCTGACACATTGAATACAATGGAACAGCAGATAGAAAATATTATTAGAAATCATTGAAGCAATATGTCGGCGACAACGTACCCTTGAATTCATGTAGAATTCAACAGTCCAGATAAATTTATGGACTAGCAATTCTAATAACAGTCAGCTTTCAAAAAAGTATAAATAGACCCCAATAATTCATAGTTAAAACTTCAGTCAAATAAAGTAACAAGGACTTATAATTGTACCTATCGTACAATTTTTTTTTTTTTATATTCTTTATATTTTTTTATCAAATCAGAAGTAATTGATTTGTAACAGTTTAAATTAAAGACTGTCTGCTGTTTTCATATCACTAGTGCTATATAGAAGTTATCATTGATTAGCCAAAACTGTATACGATTATTACATAGTTACTAATTTAGTCTTGTTCTAATTAATGTTAAGTCTTCTGAATTTTCTTTGCTTTAAACTAAACCTTTAGTACTTCTCAGACATACTTAATTACGCCCGTGATGTAATATCCTTATAGTTCTTACTATGAAATGAATTGTTAAGCTTATATCACAAATGGTATAAGCAGGGATAAATCTTTTGTAGCTGTAATACGACTACAGCCTTGCTAGGGCACTACTGTTTATATAAAACCAACACGAAAAAACACACAGATATCGTTAATAGAAAAGCCCTAAAACACATTTGCCGTTTTTGGAATCCTAAAAAATTTTATAAATATTGTGAAAAAGAAAAACCTAATCATGTCGAGGTTTCTTGTTTCTATGACGATCATAATTGTGTGATGCTTCATATTTGGGTAGACTAAATAGTATAAGGTATCAATAAAAGCGCTCTTTCTGACAGGCGAAATATAAATGACTTACTTGGCAGGGTCTGTGGGCAAAGGCGAGGAAGAGAAATAATTGTGGTCAAGAGCTTCTAAAGCTGTTAACCGTTTTTTCGGGTCAAGAACCAGTAGCTTGTCCAAGAGGTCTGCAGCAAGAGGATCAAAACTCGAATAATCACGTCGAACACGTCTCACAGTTTTTTTGAACCGGGTCTTCCTAGCATCTGGTAATTTGTGCCAGTTAGGCATGTTTTTTTGATTGGGCGAGCCACACAAATTAAATATTTTTTTTAATTGATCAAGGTCGTCTTGTCCTTGTAATATAGCCCGCGATTTTATCAGCTCGCCGAAAACACATCCAACGCCCCACATGTCAATTGCACTGGTGTATCGCCCTTCACCAAGAATCAACTCTGGTGGTCTATACCATCTAGTAACAACAGATTTGGTGTACTCTTCATTACCGTTATCCATATCCCGAGCAAGACCAAAATCTGCAATCTGTAAAATACCGTCATTGTTGATTAAGATATTAGAAGCTACAAATAAGTTAGTCTAGTCTTCCAACTTTGGCACCATGTGGGAATTCTTTCGCTTTTATTTATAGATTTTACCTTTTATATCTCGATGAAGGATGCCGCTCTTTTATAGAAATAAAAAGGTGTCAGTAAATAATGTTTTATTTTAATCACTATAGCTTACTTCATGCATATGCGCTGTTGCTTCTAATAATTGTTTTAGGTAAGTCTTGATATCTTGCGCAGTTAATTTTACGTTTGGGTTATGCAGTAAGCCTGCCAAGTCATGCTCCATATACGGGAGTACAATATAGATATTTCGGTTTTCTAAGAAAAAAAGCGAGTTTAAGTTGCATATTCAAGGATTCCAATAAGATTAAACGTACCTGGATCGACAACAACATCACGTAAGGGGATGATATTCTTATGGTTCAGTTGTTTAAGGATATTGATTTCCCGTATAGTTGAGAGGTGTATCTAATGTAATTAAGATCAACTCATTTATAGTTTTCAGTCAAAGTATCTAATACTTACCCCTTTCCCTTCGTCCCCGATTGACATTCTTTTTAAGGCAACTAAGTCATTGCTTTCTTTATTTCTCGCTTTGAACACTTCGCTGTAATGTGATATTATTTACGTCAGATGTTATACTCAGTAATGAATTGAAGATATACAAACTTACCCGTAACTTCCTTGGCCCAGTTTTTCCTGTAATTCATAGCTAGTTATTGTCGGACGGTCCACGGATTTTCGCTCATTCGTAATTTTGGATGGTGTGTAAGCTTTGGAGGTTACATCTGTGAGATTACTAATTGAGGAAGACACGCTTGAGGGTGATCCTTTATGTTTTCGTTTCAAATAATTTCGACTTTCTTGGACTTTGATGTCGCCGTTTGATCGCTTGTTTTGCTCCATTTGGGAAAAAATTTAACGGGAGCTTGTGAAGAGAAGAAAAAACTCAAAGTTGAAAACAAAATTTTTTTTAGAATACAAAAAAGAAGTCACGCTATGTTACTATCCCATTAAATAAAATAAGAACTAGAATCGCATGCTTAAGCCACATGGGGTGAAATATGTCATCTTGGTTATTTTTGGCATCTCATCTAGTTACAAATTCAGCGATTTGCATTGACATACGACCGTAACATTAATTAATCAGCCCTAACACACAGAAAGTATTACACTGAATGATATGCTTAATTAAATGTGTAACTTAGGCTGTTCTCAAGAAAAAAAGTTGATACCCCCGTTTTTTTGGAAAAACTTGATACCCCCCTCCATAAGGAAATTATAAAGTTAAAATTTCATACTTCTCAGCCAAAAAGACGTTGAAAATTGTTACTAGCCATTTAAAAAATTAAACCACCCTCAGAAGGTGAAATAATTCTCAAAATAGTATAGCTTACTGTCTTAGTTTTTGGCAGAGAATTATTAAAGTATGAGGATATAATTCCCTAATGGAGGGGGGGGGGTATCAAATTTTTTCAAACAGACGGTTGTATCAAATTTTTTGCTTGGGAACAGCCTTAGAAATAGCTAATTTTATGAGGGTCATGCAAGGTGCACGTAGTTGTATTATGGGATTATGAACCCACAACTGACACCAAATGGTCAAAATATCATATCGCTCTTATCGAGATTTGAATCCATCATAATTGACATATGATAAACATGTATGTCTGTGCCATAGCTTATATTCAAATTCTTGTTAGGTTTTTACTCCGGTATTTCTGTGTAAGGGTCACATAAAACGAGCATAACAGCGAAAGAACAACGATCGCGTTACCATAAAAAACAAAGTTTGAATTGTTCAAAAAACATTTAATTTTGACTATCGTAGTGGTCGAAGAGAGTGATCAAATGATTTAAACATTTGTTTTGTAAATTGTCCTACAAACTCATTTTCTTGGCTTCTTCGATAATAAAAATATTCGTTAGAAGCCTGGAAATCTAGCAATATAATTCAATTCTGGAGTTGTAAAATTCTAATAAAAACTCGGCTCGTATGGCTAGTATAATGTCGGGGGTACACCTACACACTTTCGTCGATGAAAGGAAAGTGTTTTTATAGACTGGAATTGGTCGATGGTTTACCCATAAAGCTTGTTTGAATAGTACTCCTTACCAGATTTGATGCATACGTAGAAAGAATAGCTGAATTTTAGCAGCAGTGATATTACGCGATGTTTTAAAAATTCTCTCCTTTACTCTTTCATTAATTTAGGAGACATTTCGTAGGTTTAGTATAGTCGTTTCTGTGGCATGAACCAAACATGTTCAATTGGATTTGTAGCAAGTGACTGTGCTGTTCAAATAACTGTCTCAAATTGTCAGTTTGAAAGGTACACCGTAACGGATTTTGCTTTGTGTTTCGTATCATTGTCATGCCTGAACATAATATCGTTAGGATAAATGCAATAATACGACTAGGTTCGATGCAAATCATCGTTTAAAACTTTGCAATAACATTTTTGGTCAGGAACATCATCGATGAAAACTATGTATACCACTCCAGACAACGTCAACCAGCACCAAATTTTAAAGTTTGCACCATCATACTTTTAGATCCTCTTTGCATGTTTTTCCTGAACAAATTCGGGTTTTCTTTTGTAACACCCATACGCTATACATAGTGCTCAAACCTTTCGACCTTCCAATGATCTTGCGCCAGTTCGAAGAAAGCTAAAACCGAGTTTTTGTACTCGAACTTGCTCCACTTGTTTTGGGTACGATCGAGTTTGGAGCGAGCATTGATCGAAGCTTGCTCGGTTAAAATATCGATAGTCGGTACTTTAAGGTTAAGGTGCTTAAAAGACTAGTAATCGCTTTTTCCTTAGACTTTACTCTTTTCTGCCCTTTACCATTTTTTTGAATTATGCGCTCATAATTCCAATGAAAATGCTTTAAACTTTAATTTATTTGTACAACCAACAAACACATTTAGCATAGAATATAATACAGTGTTGCACGCTACACCCAACCAAGCCAAATTTTTACTGCGACCATAGAATGCATCTGCTTTTGAGTAGTTCCTAACGTGTTTTGTAATATTTTTGGTTATTCATCTCCGACTAGTACAAGTAGTATAAAAGGAAATTTATTTAAAGCCTGATTTTTTTATGTCGGCGAGATTTTTTTTTTTTGCGCGGCCAAGCGAAGCGCAAGTCAAAGCAACAGATATGTATAAGTATAATAAACACTTACTGAATAGGGAGTGGCTGTAAGTCCCGACCATCACAGTACGTAAATTAATGAGCGAAAAAAATATGTGTTAGCATTGAGTAAAGTTGAAGGCGATGGAAGTCAGAACCAACACAGTACCTAAAACAATGTATGAAAAAACTATGAATTTTGCATTGAATGAGTCCGGAGCGGCTGTAAGATCATTCCCAGCAGTGGCGCTTAAAATCGATTTTTTGGTTACATAAGCGCAAAATATTAGTTTTTTTATCCCCAGCAGTGAGCTTAAAGTTGTTTTATCAAACCGAAGTTTAAAAAAGAAACTTTAAAATTTTGCTAAATAAAGAGATTTTTCGAAGTCAAAAAAAAAAAATCCGTCTTTGACAATAAAAAAATTAACTCTTTTCGTCCTTTATGGAAATGAACAATGGAAGACTTCCAAAACTACAAAATTTAATTTTTAACCGGGATTTAAATATTTTCACCTTTTTTTGGATTCGTGTAACCATTTTTTAACTTGATTTTAATTTAAAAATTTACAGCAAAAGTTTATTGAGGCCTCCCCCCCCCTCTACTAAGGTCAAATTTTAACTTTTTCAACTTTTTATTTTTTTCTTTGGCGCTTATTCTGTTCATTACCCTAAGAAGAATGGCTTTCTTCGGTGGGATTTATCTAAGCATAAAACAATTGGAAACTTTGCCATACAAAGAATGAGTGCTTTTATCGTTGTTACCTTCGCAATTTGTCCAGTTTAACTAAAATTAATTTTTGTCTAAACGTTTTGGAAGCCTTAACGATTTTAATCGGAAAATGCTTTACGCGAAGTTTAAATTAAAATTAAAATCAAGGGAAAAAAGTTTTGGAAGTCTTCCAATATGTACGACTTTGACGACGACCAATCGAACTTGGACATGGTTCTTGACAACCTCAATGTTGACGATAAAGAGTTGGTCAATGATGATAACAACACCAACGTTATGGACTACTCCTGTGACAACGACAGCGATGAGAGTAATTTTGAGGATCCAAGCGAAACTATTGCTTTTGCGCCTAAGCAGAATCATGCTTGGACGAATGCTCTAGACCTCCAGATGTGTATGTCTTAGCTGGCCGTGACGGAAAGACCCATCGAAGGAAATTCAATAGAGTCATCTGTTTTTGGGAAGTGTATCGTTTTTAACTTTAAGGTTTTTGTCATGAACCGCCGATGTTTCAGTTGCATATAACCATGGAAAATGTCTCAGACCATTATTGAAACCTAACTAGCCCATTGTTCCTGCCCCACCTGTTCCCTGTTCTCTGTCTCTTGTCACACATGTCACTGTCAAACATCACTATTGGATCCTGTCTAACGTCTCTGTTCTAAATAATGTATTTCCGTTATCCCTTGACCTTGTAAAACCCATTTAACATCCGTTTCCTTTGTATCTCTGCCTTTGTATCTCTGCCTTTGTATCTCTGCCTTTGAACTCCCTTGTAAAACATTAATAATATCAGCCCGTGTTATCCGCTGTATCTTTCCCCGAAATTATCTTTATCCATGCCCGCTACCACAAAGATGTCCCAAACTCAATATGACTAGTAATATGTCTCTGTAAATCTGATCCCAAACCCTTGTTTACCCGATCTCTCAATTAATATAAATAACAGCATGTTTATTTATTCCTATTTCTATATTCTAGATGTTATCTATTTTTTTTTTTTGCTTTTCTGAATAAACCTTTTTATACCTTCATTCTGTTTTATATATATGTTAATACTAGTAGATATATAATTTATCTTTGTCGTGTCCTCACCTTAATAATCGTTCTTTTTTGCTCTTGCCCCGCCCCGCTCCTGACAGCTTCCGAGAAACAAGCCTTTCCAGAAAGTACGGAAAAAGGATGAAAAAACCACTGGAGAGTTGTTCTTGCTTTGGTCATCACGTTTTGTGGTGCTGTCGGTGCAATTAAACGACGTAATGCAAGTGGTAAAGTTACCTCTGACGAGGTAAGAGTTATGATTAGATTTGTCCTAAAATATTAGGATTTAAAGCAGATATTTCTATAAATATGTGGGTAATAGCCTCAAGTTTTTTGACTAAAAGTATGAAGTTCTGTTTAAAAACGTCCCTTGCTTTCAGGAACATAATGATACTCCTTAAGTGTAAAATCAGTGGAAGCGCAAAGATCGCGAAATTGAGCTAAAGACGTACCACTTTACTATTCATTACCTTTTTTTTTGCCTCCACGTAGCCATGCCGATACTGATGCTGGTAGGCCTGCAGCAGTCCATGACGACCAGGATGCCATGAGTGACGAATAGGTTGCAGTGCGTCCTATTGGACTAAAAAGAGCAAGAAGAATACCCATTTAGACATGAAGTACCAAGGGCTTTCGATGGATTGGACAATATCCAATCCTAATGTCATGATCCTGTTACATCGTATGCCCCAAATATGCAATATGAGTAACCAGCTTTCAGACTCAATATTTATAATTGATCTGTCAGCTCTTTAAATACTTTGTTATGATCCACATAAGCTATGACTAACTTTTGTCATTCCTTATTCTTTTATTTAATTTCTTGTTTTTCTTTCTCTATAAATATAGCTGATAAATTTCACTTCTCCCAGTTTTCTTTATCAGATATATTTCATAATCATCTTCTCTTTTCTTTCCTCCCTTTTATTCTTAAATAAATAACCTGCTTCAAGAAGCTATTCATTCTCTGTCCTGTCCTGCCTGTCTCGTTCCTCCCTCGTTCCTAACACCTAAGCTAACGAGAACTTTAGGAATTTCCTTGAAAAGATGGACCATGCCCGGATATCGAACTTTGTCACGTAGAAAAAATATCGCTAACAGCGTGAACGAGAAAGAGATGACACCTTGTTCAAAATTAATTTAAATGATTTGGAAGGTGCCGAGACGGCATTGCTTTACTATAAGGTTAATCGAAAGGAAGCCTTGTAGCAATCTTGAAAACGATCAAGGAAACAAAACGTGCCAGAGAATAATAAATCTTTGGTTTTTCTTTTTTAATCGATCCTATTTAATTTTATAATGTGATTTTTTATTTCAGTTTGAGGAGCTTTCAAATCCATCCATGACCCAAACATAGGAACCCAGGGCAGCGTTTAATCTGAAGTGTTCATATAACTCTATGATATGACCATGACGTTTCAAGAAGTTACTGAAGCTAAAATGTGAACGATCACGAGAAGTGTCAGCAACCTCAGCAGGATTAGCCGAATGCGTTTTGTGAAATCTACCGGATCCGATATCGCTTTCGTCGCGCTCAACCTCAGCAATCATGTTGTGGATGATGATAAACGCATTCATGATCGTATCAAGGGTATCATTTTTTTATAGTCTTGCAGGATTACGGATAATGTCAAACCAAGCCTGCAACACACCAAACGCTCTCTCTATATCCTTTCGACATGCTTCTTGTGCTTTGGCAAAGTTCTTTCTAAGAGAAAGAGTCGGTTAATATCGCAAATACTAAGTATTACTTGTAGAAGCAATAGTTACGATTTCGGCACCAGGTCTAGGGATGGAACACGTCTTGCCAATGTTCGCATAGTTAGGGTATATCCCGTCACCAAGATAATACCCCGAATTAAACTCTTCGTCACCAATGTTGAGCTTGACATCGGGACCGCTTCTATCCTTATACCTATCAAGAATAACCGATCTATTGAGAACATTGATATCATTGAGCGATCCAAGCGAATCAAAATAAGTATGCGAGATTGACAAATCGTAAGATGCCACATCTTCAAGATTAATGGTTGGTGTCTTGTCTTTGTCCGTATACTGCCCATGATATGCTGTTGGGGAGTTTTTCTATGCGTAGTGCATGCAATCTGTCGAATTTGACACCTAATTTCCTGAATACAATTACTTTGATATTCTCACTCAATTATAATGTATATTACCTATGTGTTATAATTACTATATTGGGAATATATTCTTACTGGTAAGACGCAGTACAAGCTCCCTCATATATTAAACCTAGATCAGATTTCATAATCGTTTCTAGATTGGTTGAGTAGCTGCCGAAAATTGTAGTTTCTCATAATGTTTTTTTTAGTAATCCAATCAAGAGCCCTGTCATTGAATGGATAAACTATAATGCTCTAGAAATGCCGGGTATGGGGCAATTAGCTCCTTATATATAACAATAAGCTATATCTCATATGTAAGTGATTTCTAAATCTAATTCTACCATTTCCCATTTTGCGGGTGGATAGTCAATTCGATCTGCGCAGGAAACATCTTGAAGTAAAAATTGAATATTAAAAGGACCTCCATTTCTATTATGACAAACTCTCCAACTTGTATGTAATAAACGATTATAGAGTTTCATTTCTTTACCTACTTTATTTTCCAATTTACATTTCCCTTTTTTGTCTTCAATTATCACAACATCCAACTTGCAGAAGGTCTATAATGGTACAAGATTAATTTGTAGAAAATTAAAAAAAGCTTTTGTAGAAGCTGAGATGGCTGCTGGTGATAGAGCAGATCGAATTGTTTTTATTCCCAACATATGAAAAGCGTCAGGTAATGCAAACGTACTATTTACCCTCCTTCGACTTCAATTTCTGTCCGACTTGTATTTGAAATTCCCATCAACAAATGGCAAAGTCAAACTCTTTCCTTCACTACTATTTGTCTCCGTAAACCCGTTTTCACGAACGGTCAATTTTATGTCGCTTTGTCTCGGTTACGTGATTCTGCTAATCTTAAATTAATGTTACTGAATGAGCCGCCATTATCAACCCTCGCAGACAATGTTGTATTTAACGAAGTCATAACTAAGACCCAAAATTAAGTACAAAGTAATCAATATGAATAGAATTTATTTTTATACCATTTATAAGCATTGAGTTGCGTCGGGGTTCGCCGCAAACTTGTGATGGCCCTCAGCAAGAACGTAGGTTATTTTTACCGTAGCGAAGCGAAGGTCAAATAATTGCTAAAGTGGGCTGGGCCGTGTTCTCGTTTAGGTAAAAAAGTATTCTCAATACACGTTTCCAGAGATGAAAGAACAATGAACAACAGTTTTCTCATTTGCCATTTGGTGAAAGGCAAAATCTGTTTTAATCGTTACGACATCAAAAAGGGAATCCTTGAATGTCGAGGTGGGCAATGAAATAATGATCATATACATTTTTTTTAACTTTAATCTTTTGTAAATTGGACCTGCAAACAAAGTCCAGACTTTTTTTTTAATATCTGACAGAAAAAGTGACTTTTGTTTAAGAAATACAGTAACACGTCATCAATTTGCGGGGCGCAGCTGTTTTTTTATTTTAAACATGGATTTTTTATTTTTATTTTTTTTCTTTTTTTTCTTTAAACAAGTCTTCCTAAAATGATTGAGAACGTTTTTAACGACGAGTAAGTATTAAATAAGTAATTTACAAGTACTTCTTTTACGCGATGCTAATCTTGAGAATGCTTAGTTTAATGTGTGACATTACGCACCGTGGATACTTGTTTTTCTTTTTCGCTTGGTTCCACGCCAGCTTTGCCTTTGTTTTCCTTTGGGAAAAATTTGCTTCGTTCTTTGGTTCGGTCTACGCCTTTGCCAGTAGTGGTCGCCGACCATTGACTAAACCACGGCCAGTGGTGATTGGGGAGCTTTTCGTTCTCTGCGATGGCAGAATAACACCGGTCTCCCTGGCCAAAAAAAACTCGTTGGTGTCCTCTTCCTCTTCTGTGGTGCCCTCTTCTTCCGTTTGTCCTTCCTCTGTTGCTGTTCGTCCTGCTTCTGCTGCTGCCTCTTCTGTCGGGTTCCTCTCCTCTTCTGTTGGTCCCTCTCCTTCTGTTCTCGGCTCTCCTGCTCTTGCGCCCTCTCCTGCTGCTCTTGAGCCCTCTCCTGAGGCTGTTGCCTTTTCTTCTGTGTTCCTCTCCCCTTCTGCTGTTCCCTCTTTGACCACTGAGGTTACTAAGCAGTCTTTTGTCCTTCGGTCGGCGCCTGTCTTGTCCGACAGAATGGACAGAAATGGCTACCTTTTGGACTTTGCGCGTGTCGCGGGTTTGAACTGCCATAGTGGTGGTAGCTTAGCTGCCATCCGGCAACCCTCTGAGAAAGCTTCCTGTGGGGTAACATTTGGCTTTGGCTGTGAAGCCATTACCCAAGCATTGCTTGCGGCTGGTGTTGTTGCTCCTCCTGTTGCCTTGGTCCCTCCTCCTGTTGCCTCGGTTGCTGCTCCTGTTGCCTCTGTTGCTGCTCCCGTTGCCTCTGTTGCTGCTCCTGTTGCCTCGGTTTCTTCTCCTGTCGCCTCTGCTGCTCCCCCTGTGGCCTCTGGTGGACCTCCTGCGGCTTCTGCTGCTTTTCCTGCGGCCTCGACTGCTTTTCCTGCGGCCTCGTCTGCTCCGCCTGTGGCCTCTGTTGGTCTTCCTGTGGCCTCTGCTGCTCCTCCGGCGGCCTGTGTGGCTTCTCCTGGGGTCTCTGTTGCTGCTCCTGTCGTTTCTGTCTCTCTTTCTGCGGCTGTTGCTGCTGTTTCGGCGGCCTGTGTTGCCCCTCGTGAGATGCCTACTTTGGAGTCTGGCTTCTCGTGGAGTTCCTTTGCTCCTTCGGTGACTGGTCCCTTTGTCTTCGGTTCTTCGGTCTGTTCGTCTTTGCCTGCTCTTGCCCCTTCGGGTATTGACCAAATGATTGGTGCTTCTTCGGTTGGCGCATCCGCTGGACCAGCTCCTCCAGTTGCCTGTTCGACTGCTTGCTCCCTTCCTGTTTCTTCTGCTGGCGAGACCTTCTTTGCCAAATTAGCTGACGATGAAGATGGTAAGAAAAAAAAGTCTTAAACATATTATAGTCTTTCTAATTAAAGTTTTCTTTTCGATGTAGAATATTTGGACTCGCTAGCAGAAGAAATAGATAAACTTCTTGATCGAGATTTCGATTTTTAAAAACTTTTATTCATGTCTTCGTTTCAAATGTGCTTTTTCGAATAATGTGTGGAGTTTGGTCATAAAGAGAGGGTATACGGTTGTGATTGAATGTTTTATAATTTCAAGTTGAAAGTTAGGGCTGTAAGTTGTTAATTTAGAAACAAACAAGTCAACATCATGACAAATTTGACAATTTTAACGTCACTGAAGTAGAGTGAATATTGTTCTTTTTTTTTTTTTTTTTTTTTTTTTGAAAAGTAACCATCAGTTCATTTAACACATTACCACTTGGAAATTTGGAATTGGCAAACGATGGACGTCCAAAATATTTTCTTAGTCCATTGTCTTCTATATCAAGAAATATAATAAAAAAATTGAAAAACAAACAAAAATACGACAATGAGTAACAACACACACCGAAAGAGATAGGTTTTTCGTTTATTTAAAATTAGAATTTTGTTTTTTTTTCCCCTTTCAGAATTGTTCATCTTTTTTTTTTTTTTTGCTGAAATGATTCTTCAACTTTGCGATTGCGGCCAATGTTAAAAAACACCTTCTCATCAGGTGGAAAGAGAGCTTAGCATCAACAATGCCAATTCTTATATTTCGAAAGAAAAGTAGTTCAATGACATACAGACCAGCAGTATGTACAGTAAGACTGATATCCTTACTTTTTTTCACGCAACAACATTAAAATAGTAGCTGCTTTAATACACAACCAGTTGAAAATCTTAAATTTTACTGAAATTCTGTCCCAAAAAGTAAATCCGTGAGCAAACTTTAATCTTTTAAAAAAATTGAAGCTGCCGATTGGATGAAAAACCAAATACGTTATTAAACACCAGATGCATAAAAAAAAGACGCTAAAAAAATATTGAGGATGCACAAAACCTTTAAATGGGTGTCCTTGAGGGGTGAGGATAGAAGGTCGTGGATTTGACCGTTTTTATTGGATAACAAAATGAAGTGAACTTCATTTTTTAAAAAAAATGACATGTAAAAATTTCGAAATTATTCTTAAGGTTAATCTTGAGAATCGTTTTTCAACATTTCGAAATGTCTGTCCGTATTATGGAACCACCAAAGAGTACCAAACTTACACTTGTTAATTATTGAGTATTGAACATCATTTATCACAGTTGAATGCGACATGTCCAATAGTTCAACAACAGCCAGCTTGAACACCAGCGTACTTAGAGTTTCGTCCAATTTGACCGCGAGAAGATTGCCACCATCGTCCACCTGGTAGTTTGTGAAGATGCTTGCGTTGTCCGAAAGCACTTGCACTGGTTTTTCAACAAGTGTATAAACCTCCAGTTCGACGAGATCACCGCGTTTCAGCACAACCTTTCCAAGTAAACGACGCTTCCCACTTTGCCAAGATCGAGATCAAAGACAGCCACCATGTTAAAAGCGACTCTCTTACCGGAGATGTATGCAGCATTACCATACTCACGGTTGGCGTTAAAGTACATTTTTGACCAAAACGACTAAACTATTCCCTCACCTTGGAACCACAAGTCTTGGCATCATTGTCCCAGTAACAACCCATCGCGACATTCCTCAAAGACAGCTCACGACCATTGATCAGGGCCAAGTCACGAGAGGGGTTTTGCTTGTTCGTTTTCATGATTATTGCCCGAATGTACTTGTTAAACTGTTCATTCTTTTCAGTAGCCAAAAGCACAGGAGAAGCAAAACGAATACAATCCTCCACCAAGTGAATGATCAAGTGTGTTTTCAAACGATTGCACAGAGGACCACCTGTCTTGGCGTATGGAATGGAAGCACCATTAAGCTGTTCACCAGAACTAGCACCAGCACGAGAACGAACACCAGCACGCGCACCAGTAGCAGCAGCACCAGTAGCAGCAGCAGAAGTTACGTCTTCATCGTCAGAATCTTCACCTTCTTCAGGAGGCACAACATCACCAAACATCACCGATGGCTCATCTACATTTTCAGTTGTAGAAGCTTGATTGTCTCTACGACCGCGACGAGAACGCCTGCTACTTGGAATTGCCGTATGATCAAGGTTATCCAAAGCAACGATTGTATCATTGGCAGCCTTTCGAAGCATCTCAACAAATTTGTCAAAGTTGGTATGAATTTCCGACATATAGGATAGAGAACAAAGCTCACCAAGCTTATCGAAAGTATCGATGATGTTATTCAGCCTGTGGTGGGGATCGTTACGAAAAGTCAAGAATGCCCGGTCATCCTTAGCAAGTCTCAGTACAATTGGAATCATCTGGACCATAAGCTTGAAATCTCCTCCAAGGTAGCTTTTGTAACCCTTCAGATGAGTGGACAAGTTAGTGAAAGCCTTTGAACCGTAAGTACGACATAGAGAACTGATAACATCGACTTGGGTTTTGTTAATAAAACAATCGGCAGCCTTGTTGAAGGTGTACTTGATCAAGCCCAGACATAATCCATGCAATATTTCAACTGGCGTATCTTTACTTGGATCCCAAGAGGACAGACCCAACAAGCCCTTACCATTAGAATCTTTGAAACCAAGAGTCATCAGATCATCAACAAAAATAAAGTTACCCTGTCTATCACGAACCCGGATCGAAAAATCAGGAATAGGTAAGTTGCTTGTAATAAATAAACTTTCCCAATGCCGTTTTTCCCTTGGAGCTGACACATATTCTTCAGGAGTGGTCCTTATATTTTGAATCGTAATTATTGGCATGGCGGCACCAGAAGCACTTTCTACAAGGATATGTAGCCGTTGAATGTTTTAAGCAAGTTATCTCGGCATGACGAGGATTGTCAGCCTTGATGAACAAAAGAGGAGCGACAACAAATACGTCTTCTTTAAGGACAGCATCAAACATCGGCATACCAGTTTCCGAGCTGTTTTAGATTACCAACAAGGGAAGGCAACTGCTCCATGGCACTGAGTTTGTTAGACCCACATAAAAGCAATTGGTTCAAGTAATGATTGGCAATACTTAGGGGGACAGCAGCAGGATTCATTGACCAAGTATCGAAGCAATTCCATTTTGAGGTTGAATTACCACTAGTGTCATCAGAAAACAAGTTATAAGGAACAACTCTAACAACCTGAAAGTTCTTGGGAATAGACGGGTTAAGGACGTTGTTGACAAAGTTGGAGTTAACAGGCAATGGGTGCTTGTGGTCGTTGGCAGCTTTAATCATGTTATAATGATCACGAATCAAATTAGTGTTATCAATAGTATAGCTCGGGTTACAGATGATTAAACGTTCAGGAGTCGAATTTTGCATGACACTGGTATAGGCCTGGTAATCTTCCACTTCTAAACGGCAAACATCATCAAGATTGAGCTGTGATACATCACATGAGACAACCTTTTCGGAGAGATAGTACATGGAATCATTCATCTTGGTTATTACCGGGAAAAGGAACGCCTTGACAATGTTGGATTCTTGGAAGAACTTGAATACCTTGAAGTAGGGACGCTGTTGAACAGGAACATTGATATCAGACAGACGAGAGATTCTATCCGACACCCACAATTGCCGAGGGTTGTTATCATTACCAGCAATTATCATGGGAGGCTGAAACAATTTATCCTCAATCCACTTTTTACCTTGACCAAGCTTTATACGTTGGTTACTCGTATAATCAGGAAGATCAGATAAATAGGGGGACATGATTGGATTGGCAATGAGAAGTCGCAGGTGTTCAGAAACATGGTTGATAATCAGATCAGGCTTGTACGGCTTACCAGCAGCGTCACGACTAGAATGATCAATAGGTGTGGTATAAGGAATACCTTCACGACTTTTCACATAATATTCAGCATGGGGAAGAATCGGAACAGTGCTTTTGGTAGATTTGTAAAACCTAGAAATACCTTGGGGAGTAGGGTAGCCTTTGAAATCATAGTCAGTGTCAGTGGGATCCAGAAAGTTGATCTTTGTATTGCCGAATTGCTATTTCAATCAAGTATCTGCCGAATTCAAGGGTCGCTTTAATTTCTTCCTCTGAATACTTCATACTTGAAGACTTGAAAAAGAGAAGAGCATGCATGTAATATTCATTTTTGAAAGGAAAGTAAGGGTTGCCATTAACATCATCAGGTACTTGAGGTTCATCATCATTGGTATTGGGGTTGATAGATTCACTAACACCAGGACCACCATCCAACTGTACTTCATCATTTAAAATGTTTTCAAAGGGGTCAAAGTCACGTCCGATTTCACTGTCATCCTCCTCAAAACCATGGGAGCTTCCGAAAGCTTCCTCAGGAGTTATGTCTGGTTCAGGCTCAGGTTCAACATCAATGTCTGTCATCATTGGACTAATAGTTTTAAAGGTAAGCATATACATTGGTTAAGTTTTCAATAAAAAAATTACCTTCCAGAAGGTGAATCAATATTCATGGAGTTATCTGCCTCATCTTGAACCTCAGGAGATGGATCAGTATTCATTGCTTCATTTTGAACCTCGTTAGGGTTGTTTGCATTTCTAATGTTTGTGAGTAAATTTTCCAATAACCCTCTGATATATTACTTACGAGAGGATTGCATTCGCTACGTTTAACCGGTGTGATTCAGAGTTGAGATGTCTTGTATGATTGCTCCGTCTATCAGTATTGTATTGACAAACATTACAGCTCAAGGCTTGATCTCGAATTTCGGCATTTAGTTCCACAAGGTTATGAAATCTGTTTGTATGGTTTGACATAATTGTATAAAAAAAAGTTGTAGTGGTAGAGAAATATGTTATTGATGCCTTTATATACAAGTTTGGCCATTGAATATGACAGCTGTTTGCATTTGGCGCTAATAAATGATGATAGCTGTTACAGCTTTGGAGCTTAGCCCGAATGACACATGCATGTAATTTGATTGGTGTACAGCCGACTCTGGCGGCAATTTGTCACGCAACTCTCGCATATTTTTTCACGCTATCTTTCTTTTCCTTTTCCCTCTCTTTTTTTTATTTTTTCTTTGACCATGACGCTTTGTTTGATTCTAACGCGTGATTTATTGTAGTTTTCGTTGGAAGGGTTGTTATCTGATAGGAAATAGAAATACAAAATCATATTGATGACCTTGTCTTTTTATTTTAGTTACAATCATTGATGTACTCGCGTGTTTTGACACTAAAAGGTAATCATGATATATTGACAAGAACTCAGTTTACTCACAGATGTTTACTTTAGACTTCCATCAGAGATGTCAAACAGATACAAGGGTACGTTTTCATTCTTGTTTGTAATAATTATTCCATGCTAACACGCGTTTTATTTTATTTTTAGTCCCTTTTTTCATGTTTTGAAAATGTAAGTTCCATCAACCTCTTCTTATTTGCAGATTATTAACATGATTTTCGTATTTTTAATAGATATATTCTCTTTTAACTTTAGTAAAGTAAGAATTGTCGCTGCTTTCTTTAAATTGTTTTACTTACCATCATCATCATTATTTAGTTGTAAAATGTATAAAACTGTTTAAGACCGTTTAAAAAGGTAAGCCCATCATTCAGCTAAAATATTAGGCAAAAAACGGACATGTCTTTAGTATAGTTTGCGCTTGATTATCAAATGCCTTTAAACGCAAATCTGTTTTGTCTTTGCCGGCGTTCGCCGCAATACCTTCATCAAATTTTGCCAGCACAAGCTTTTTATGCCCTCGTCATCATTTTAATAAACTATTTCTTTTTTGGCATTTTTATGCTCTCAACAATATTCTATTTTTACATTTTTAAAATTTTGGAGCAGTGTTTATTTGTTTATTCGTGTGATTGTTGTGGGTCGCACAAAAATTGCTAAAACGAAAAAGGAATATTTCTGCTCGCTCCTTTTTTGGAAGATTTGAGAAAAAAAAAGCTGAGATTTTCAACTGGTTGTGTATATAAACCCATAAAAACATTACACTTAAATAAACAATTCAGCTTTTTATCTACATTTATCTTATAAACTCTTACCATATCTTGCCTGTCAATACTTATATCTAACATATAATTTGGCTTATTATCTGTCTGTCTCCCTAGAAAAACGAAGCCAAGTCTCTTTTCTCTGTATCTTTATTTCAAATCTTTTTGTTGTATCTATCTTTACTGGTTCGTTACCATATATATCTTTCCCTCCGTACAAAAACTATTGTTTTGTACGACACAAAGATATCAAGTTATTATAACAATCCCGTCAACTAAAGCAACAACAGAGACCTCTCAGCCAATCCTGATTCACATTCGACGACCAAAAAGTATCCTTCCGACCTCGAAAGACATCCACCATAACTGCTCATTGAGTACGGATTCTCAGGAATCTTCAGCCTCATCTGAGAACCATAAACGACTTACAGGCCCTCCCGCTAACACTGCTACAGCCATTGAAACATCCTCTCTAATCTGCAAACCAGCAACCAAACGTGCTTTTGCTGCCTCCACCATTGTAAAACTGTTTGACGACAACCTTACACGCCATAAGAAATACATTGGTAAAAACTCCTCTACCATGAGCCATCACTCTCAATCCCATAGCCTCCACAACACGATGAAAACAACACGCTTCCTGCAATCCAGTTAACTTCTGCCACGACCCACGGAGTCAGCTCTCCTGAAGATCTCTCATCTCACTCCCTAGACAAGGATGGTTCATCAATGCGAAACAATTTCCAATTTGGAGATATGTCAAATGATTTTCTATCCCAGAGTAGTCTACCTGAGGTACCTCACAATCCTTCTTTAAGGGATAATGATACACCCAAATGGGCTTTGAAACTACAAGCTCAGATGAATCGACTTGTTGCCCTTTTCGAAGTGTCTACAAAAGAAAATTTAACACTCCGTCAGGAACTAAAACTTTCTAATGCTCGTATAACTGCACTGCAACAAAAACTTTCTGGCACTCGACGTGCTGGAAATTTTGATTATAATGTCCCTGAAACTTTTCTTAATAGTTTTGGCAGCAATGCTTCTAAGTATTCAGACACTAATAACTCGGCAAAACAATCGACCACTGGTCACAATAGCACTAAAGCTAGTAGTGATAATAAAAAGGAACATCCTAAGACCTCCTTCGCAGACATGGCAAAGAAGCCGGTCCCACTGAACAATAATCGTAAGCGGACTACATCTAAACAACGTAAAGCAGCTGCCCGCATTTTTGAAGCTCCAGCTGAGCAAATATCTTCTGATACGTTTCTTTACTTATACTTGCCAAATAAATATCGAATTCGCATCAAGGATTTTCGCCAAAAGCTACCAACAATGGGTTTAGACAATGGATGCATATTTGATATTCATTACCCAGCCCGTGGCGTAGTAGCCCTTTTGATCCACCAAAGCTATAGAGTCGAATTGGATTCTATTTTAACGAAATCCAACATTGCACCGGTCAAAGATTTTAATCCAACTTCAATTGAGCATTTACACGATCCGTCTCTTAATCACCTTACAGTCGATGAACGCTCAACTAAAGCTATTGAATTTCTTCAGAATCGTCTGATAAGAGGATTGAAATTTATTAGAAGTTACCTTCGCCGATCTGTAGCAAGAAATTTCCTCCAGCTTGGATGGATCACTAACGAACAAGCACAACAGGTGATTTCAGAGACTAATAATGAGAATGGACACAGCAACACACCTACCAACACATTCGAAACTACTCGTGCGCCCTCAACTAGCCAATCCCATTCTGGATCCAGTGGATTAGGAGAAGTACAAGAATATGTACAAGCAACCAACATCAACAACGAACAAATGGATATTGAAGATGAAACCTATGATAACTCCTTGCCTGGTGCCGGTCAACCAGCCCCCCGCCAATGAATGAGTACTTTTACTGATATCACTAACCCTATGCCCACCTATGACAACCCTATGCCTCATCCCAACCATATGCCTAGTAACATACATATGCCTCCGAATACTAGTCAAAAAAATCTATCTAACTCTAATCCTAATTTACAGTAAACAATCCCATTCAAGACCACTAAATTTAAAATTGGATCCATTAATTGTCGAAGTCTAGCTTCCACATCAGACCCAATAACTCGACGAAAATTCACCCGGTACCTTCGATCTCTGAAATACGACCTACTCAATTCTCAAGAAGTTCGAACAGAAGACAACAACGTAATAGAATCTTTAAATATGGAATTACAAGCTAAAGATTCAATATGGACTCAACACGTTGGCATCGTTAGTTTTAATCCTAACATTCGCATTTCACCAATATTTATCATGCTTAACAAACATGCAGTTTTTGTAAAAGTACATCACATCAACCACCACTTTGAGCCGATATATCTACTAAACGTCTATGCTCCTAGCTAACCCGGTCCTAAGAAAACATTTTACATCGATATCATTGAATTGCCTTTATTGAAAGATGAAACTGATGTCGCACACTTTACTAAATACTCCAACTTCTTGATAACAGGAGATTTTAATTACCATCACTATACAACATATCGATCCTCAAATTCGCAATGTCCTCACCCGATTAGATCCTGGAAACAGACTCTCAACCAACACCTCTATGACTGCATCAATTCAGATGACATAACAGAGACGTATTCAGTGGCAAATCCACATATCACTTTTAGTCGGGGCAATTCACGTACTACAACTGATTACATTTTTGCATCGCTAGCAATTAAAGCAAGTATGACCAAATCTGGTGTCGATTTTATCAACCCGGACTGGACAGACCACGCCTTAATCTCTATTGATCTAGTATTAGTGAGTAAAAAACATGGGAAAGGAATCTATAGAGCAAATCCGGCATTGGCCAAGAATAAGCGTTTCGTTGAGCAACTGTCCACGTTGCTTCAAGAATTGAAACCAGATACAGCAAATAGCCCCCACAACTCCCCTCAGCTTGAATGGGACTCTATGAAGAGAAAAGTGCGACAGTTCTGTGAGCGCTTTTGTCGTATTTGGGTATGATTTATTTGAGAATAAACAAATAAATCGAATAAATAATAAAAACATGGAATAAAAACATCCTTTAATATTGAGTAACAGCATACACCTGTATACTGCTACACAACGACTCCTACTATGAGTACATATTTCTATATAAAAATATTGCATGATTGGCTTAAAATCGATATACGAATGACAGTTGGATATAGAATTCTATACCACTGAGTTACGATATCACCGATCGGGAAAAGAAGCTTCTCCGATCAAATCAAGAAATATAAGAAAGAGAAACTTAATATTAATAGTTCTCTCAATGGATTAGCTACCCATAGAGAGAATAGAACAGCTATTTATATAAATGGTTCATTTACGTATATATTGATAAACACAACTTATACGACTGTAAGTGTATAAGAGAAGTAGTGCATGGAATATTTGGATGCCTATTTTCTACAACTAAATATACAAACATCGATAAGATGTTCTATATTTAGGATCACATATTTACCCATGTCTTAGATAAAAATAATCAACAGAATGGATAAATGATCAGACATAACTACATGTTCTACCACAGCCAATTAAACACAAAAACCTTATGCATCTTTTAACTAGCCACCGTTACACAATATCTTACTGGAATTCTGTATTTTAAACAGTACAATAAGAGTGTCCCAGATCGGTTGATTCAGGGCGACGTTATTTGAAATCAATTCTAACGAGTAGAATTCATTTAATGTAAGGCGGGAAACTGAGTATAGATTTATTACAAGACCAGAAAGGTTGACTGAACACAACTACCAGGGGAAGTTGTTCAATATAAAAAGGATCAATTATTTCATCGCAGCAGAGTTCTTTTAGTCTATTTTTACCTCCAATAAAGATATACTTTTTTCTCATTACTTTTTCATTGTAATATTTTTGTCAAATACCACAGTCATAATATAAAATTGACTCTTACGGAAAAAGTCATTCAAAAAAAAAGTAACTATGGAGGTTTCGGGGTAGAGGTTGCCCTTCGCTCCAGTGTAGCAGCCAATACAATTAAGCATTATATTATCGAGGTTAGAGAAACAGTCTATGAACACTTTTTCACAAACAATATGTCATTATTCGAGAAGAAATGAAAAATTGTTTGTTTTAGGTCGATGGAGGGGTCACCTTTAAAATTAATATTTTGGACTAGCAAGTCTTTCGCTACGAAGCAAAAACATTGCTCATAGAATATTTAATCAGAAATATAAACAATAATTACTTTTGCGTAGATCACCTTCTAGCCTGGGTCTAGGGATATCGTCTTTTTCCAAATAGTTACACATGTAATGAGAAACATCAAAGTTTTCTCCGGTGTCAAACTGATAATCAGCTGTGTAGCTTAAGCTATTGTGCCAAACCACATAGCTTAGACGTAATAAAAAGTAGATGTAATTGACATAATTGGAAATAGTCTGTATCACAGATCTATCGGTAAATAAAGTAACAAGATCCAGTGGCATTGAAAGGATCTAAGTATATCCATTCCGACATAAGAACAGAAACTTGACTTGTGTATTCGACAGTCAATAAAGAAATTTATTAATGACTAATTACTGTCAAATATGAAATTAGTTTTCAGCTGTCATTTAGTATAAATAGACCCCAAATTATCATCTTAACATCTTGGTCAATAAATGTGTAAAGCAATTCTAAACGTACTTATGTACTTTGTTTTTTTTTTTATTTTTTTTTTTATTTTATTGAATCACACTACCGATTTATTACATTTTTTACGTTTATCCGCCACTATCAAGACGTCTAAGGAAGAAGTTCAGGAAATTATCAACGATGTCCAAGATGCAGATGTCGAAATGAGTGAGGTTGACTCCATGGAGGAAGGTACCCCGGAACCTGAGGCTGTATCAAGAAAGGAGGGTGTGATTCCCGACTTGTAGGAAGAAGAAGAAGTCAAATCTACAGGAACTGTCCATCCCCCTGCCCCAACTGTTACCATGGCTAAAAAAGCAGTCAACATTTTTAGTACTCCCCGTAAGGCTGTAAAAACGCCCGAAACGATGATGTCTTTGACCGATCGCATCCTTAAGTATCGAGTCACTCGTGACGCTTATCGCTCGAGAATGATGGCTTTAATGGATGTTGAGCCGGCTACCAGTATCATTGAAAATGAGATTAATGAGTACCAGCGTAAACTGGATCTCATGATTAAGCGTATTGAATCTCTGGAGGCCAGTATGAGCCCTAAGAGTGAAGATAAGCTTGACTATCGTAATGATCTTGTAAAGGCTCCTGTCATGATCCTGTTACATCTTATGCCCCAAATATGCAATATGAGTAACCAGCTTTCAGACTCAATAATTATCATTGATCTGTCAGCTCTTTAAATCCTTTGTCATGATCCACATAAGCTATGACTAACTTTTGTCATTGCTTATTCTTTCTCTATAAATAAAGCTGATAAATTTCACTTCTCCCAGTTTTCTTTATCAGATATATTTCATAATCATCTTCTCTTTTCTTTTCCTCTATTATTAAATAAATAACCTGCTCTCAAGAAGCTATTCATTCTCTGCCCTGTCCTGCCTGTCTCGTTCCTGACAGCTCCCCTTGTAATTGACTTGCCGAAAGTACCAAAGCTGCATCTTGCTTCTTTCAAAAATTTGCATGCTAAATCCAAAGCATTATTCGAATCCATCTAACATTTCGTTCATGAATTTGAAATGACAATCCATGCATCCAGAAATCAAATCGAAGATGTATGGAGATTGTGAATCCAAGTAGCAATCCCTTTTAAGTTTACCGCTTGGTCTAATGAATATGTTGTATCATGTGCTAACTGGGAGAAGGCTAAAGAGGTATTGACGAAGAAATTTGGTAATTTTCGCTCCAAGGAAGCTAATGTATCAAGCTGTTTGATTTACGTATGACAAACAATCAGACGGTGGTTGAATACACGAATGAGTGCATTAACCTGGTTGATGCTGCTGAGCTGAACAAGGATGACAAGATTCTCGTACTTTTGCACCGTGCACGTTTGTTAGAACCATGCAGACAGCATATTTCTACCGCTGTAGAAGCAAGAAAGCAAGTAGACCCGCAACATCAGTTCTCCATCAACGAATTGTGTGATATGGGTAGAGACATGTTTGGTGATGAACTTGTCTCGAAGAAAGTAAACGGACCTGGTAATCAGGCTACAAGTATCAGTAAACGACGCAGGGAAGGCGCTTCTGTCGAATGGCAGAACTTTACGACCGGTAATACGGCTACTAGTAATATGGGTTGTGCTAAGCACGGTGGTGAGCAGTCGAGCCAGACCGCTGCTAAATGTACGACTGAGGACAATGTATACAAAAGAAGTAAGTTCTTGGGTAATGCCAATTATCCTTACAAGGCAACCCGGAACCCAGTGAAAGGTAAACCATGCAAGTTTTGTAGCCAAGCATGGAAGTATGGCCATGAATGCCAAGGGTATCAAAGGAAAGACCGTCTTGGCGGTACACGCTGAGCAAGAAGAAATGACCCTAGTAAGATTAAGGAGGCTATGGAAGTGGACCCGTATGAATGTAAGTACAAGAGTAAAGAAGAAAGAAGCCCATTGAAATTGACTCTAACTCCTATCATTATTAGAGACATCAAAGTAATTGCTCGTATCGATACAGGATCGGATATATCATGTATCAATAAATATTTTTTAGAAAAACAATTTGACAATAAAGTAAAAATTTCAAAAGTAAATAGCAATCTTAATTTTCTTTCTCTTGATAATAAAAATAAACCAAGTAAAAAAAACGTATTGGTAAAACAGAACCACTTAAAGTAAGATATACAAATGATATAAGTTTTGACTTTGCATTTGAAGTAGTTGAATTTAAGAGTATCATGGAATCTCAATTTGATATATTACTGAGATTGGATATTTTAACCAAATTACGGATTTCGTTATCTGGTGTTGCTTATTGTTATCCTGATGAGGAAACATTATGCGCAATTTCAAAACGTTAATTTTGACACAGAAAATAAATATGATTCCGAGAACTCGGACTATGGTACTGAAATGGAACGAAAGCACTTCTTAAGTAAAATTAGAAATGCCGTAAATGGTAATAAAAATATGAGTAAAAGATCTTTTTGTACTATGCCGGAGGCAATCGTGAGTATCCCATTGAAAGAAAAGACTGATAACATGTACATCAAACAATATTTCTTGGTATATCATCAATTATCAGAAATAGAAAGGCAAATTAAGGAATGGGTTGATGAAGAAATTGTATATGCAAGTGTACCTAACCCTAGATTCAATACCCCCTTGTTAGCTGCAGGTAAAAAAGATGACCAAACAGGTCAAATGACTAAAGTAAAAGTCTGTATGGACTTGCGTAGAGTAAATGCAAACATTGGTGATAGTAAAACTGCCAAACATGTGATACCCGATATGGAACACGTGTTTGCTGAAGTAAGCTCTCCAGGTCGAGTATATACAAAAATAGATCTGAAGAATGCGTATTTTTTTGTTTCCTGTTGATAAGACATCCCAAGAAATCTTCAGTTTTACTTTTAAAAATAAGACTTATAGATGGAAAGGATGCTTCTTCGGATTATCTTTTATTTCACAACAATATTCTCGAGTAATTTCTCACCTATTCAAAGGTATGGATGGCGTGCAAAATTTTATCGATGATCTTTGTTTTTAATTTGCACCGAAAGATCACGCTGAGCTGGTGAATGAAGTTATTGAGAAACTGACATCTGTCAATCTCCGTATTAACTTTGACAAAAGCGCGTTCCTCCAGCACCACGGGAAAATCCTAGTGTTTATAGGTGTGATTCGGGTGATCATTTTAACACTTATTTAAACACCTAAAGAAAGTGTTTTTCGCCAATTTTTAGAGTGATTTTCCCCGCTTATAGAATGGTTAAAATCACTTCAATATCACTTCAATATAACTTAAAGCCACCTATATTACCCACCCTAATATCACTTTAATACAACTCATTGTCACCTATACAGCTCACACCTTAGTATCACCTTAAGTCCACCTTAATATCACTTTAGTTCCACCTTAAAATCACTTTAGATCCACCTTCAAATCACTTTAGATCCACCTTAATATCACTTTATATTTCATTTTAAAACTACCTAAAGATCACTTTAAAATGAACACTTTTATAGTTATAAAAAACTTTATTTGAAGAAAAAAACATTATTTGGAACTTGTGGAAAAGGTACTGTTGTCGATACAGCTATGCAACAGCAAGAATCGTTCACTATCATTGGAGAATATGACATGTTAATAATACTATCAAAATGGTTATATAGTAAGCCTTACATTACATTATTAGTTAGAAGCCGAGTGCCGTCTCTTACGGTTTTTGTTCATTTTTGAGGGAGCCTTGTTTGACCAGCAGCTCTGTAACATGAAGTAAATGGCCCAATTATCTTTACAACAATTGACAATGTCTTTAATTTTCAAAAGATGAGCTTCCCTGGAGGCTCTTGGTATCAACTCCTTCTTGATAACACCAGATAACGTTTTCCAAGGTACAGTCACACTCAAATGATTTTAGCGGAATAGTAAATAAATAAATCAGAAGAATTTGTTGCCAAATCTTCAAATGTTAATTGCACAATGAAATAATTTGGAAAACACTTCTAATTTATTTATATAATACTTAATATATATATTTTCATAAAAATAAAAATAAAAATGAAAAGCAATATTTTGTGGGTCCACCACGGGCTTCAATTACCGCTCGACATCGATCTGGCATACTTGAAACTAATCTATCTGCTAGTTCGAAGCTCATTTTTTCCATTCTTCTGCTATGGCTGCTCTCAAACTACTAACATTGTTAACTGAACCCCTTCGGGTTTTTAGTTTACATTCAAGTGCCCACCAAAGGTGCTCGGTCGGATTCAAATCAGGGCTTTGTGCTGGCCAGTACTCAAAGCCACTGATTTGATGCGTCTCTTTCCACCATCTTGCATACTCACCAGTATGACAGGTAGCCCCATCTTCTTGGAGTATAAAGCTCCTGTCGTTATTCGTACTCAATTCTTGGAACCAAGGATGAAATTTACCTGCTAAAACATTGATATATTCATCCTGGCCAACAGTACCGTCAATGATAGTCAAAGGACCAAAACCTTTAGCCCAGACACAACCCCAAATCATAACACCACCGCCACCCCACTTCACAGTTGGTGTGGTATTTAGCCATATTATACCGTAGTCGAATTAGGTTACACGATCACAATCCACAATAATTTACATTATTGTGACTACTAATAACCTCATATAAAAGCAGAAATTAACTATTCAACTAGACGGATCCTCCTTGTCTTTTTATTATTATAAAAAAACAATAAAGTTATCAAAAGTTTCATTTTATTTCTTGACCCATAATTATCACAGTTGGTACGATATGTTTCTCTTGATACCTTTCCCCAACTTTTCTCAAAACTCTAGCACCTCTATCAGCCCATTTTACCGAAAAACGTGATTCATCGGACCAAACCACACTGTTCCACTGATCTTTGGTCCAATTCACATGAGCGTGTGCCCATTGAAGCCTGTTTTTCTTGTGTCTCTCTGTTATACGTGGCTTATGTGCTGCATAATAAGATCCAAATCCAAGCTCCTTTACTGATGCGATAATAGTTGCTCTACAGACGTTCATTTCAGCCCTTTGTAACTCTAATTTTAAATCATCATATGTGACAAAAGGATCGTCTTTAATGACACGTTCGATATGTCCTTGCGCCCTGTGGTGATCCACCTACTGTTGTTACTAATCACACCATAAAACAATATTAAAATTAAATCTCACTTCATCACCCCATACATTATTACATCACAACACGAACGAATCTCTTATGCATTATATCATATCCAACTACGAGCACTATTTTAGTGCTGTGTAACTTATCCATCAAACTAAATTCATAATCCGATTTCTCTTAACATATATAAATATGCAAACTGATAGTTAGAATAGAACCCTCTCAATCTTGGAATCTAGTTTTACTCTTAATAAAAACTTATAAGCAGTCTCAAAGTACTTTATTGTTTTTCTCTTTTAAAATCTATTCGCAACTATCACACTCCCTCTGGTCAATCTTTTTTGGTGCACCGGGTTGCTTTTTAGGCAAAGGACTACCTGTTTCTTTTATCCTTTTAATAACACTTCGCACAGTGGACGGTAGTACGTCGACTGTACCTGAAATGGCAGTTGGTGTTATGCCGTGCTTATTTAGGTAAAAAATACCCCAAAGTTTATCTTCTTTTGGTGGATTATAGCAACCACGAGTGTGTTAATGGCATACTTGGTTTAATAGTGATATATGAGAGAAAAAACGATTTTATTAAAAGGGGTGGCGTTAAAAAAAAACGCCAAAAATAAGGTTTCGCTAAAATCACTTGTGTGTGACTGTACCCATTCATCCATGCTTGACCTCAGGACAGAATTGCAAATGGAGTTAATATCCTTGCTTAGCAAACGATACATACGTTCTGCTGTTTCGGGCTGGCCAAGAGGATTTAAAAGAAACATTCCGTCATCACTATTCTTTAGTATGTCAATAATATCGGTAACATGAATAGTTTCTGGCTTTTTGATCAAGTCAATCTGTTCATAATCGACTTACATTTGGTCTTGAAAAACGTTTTGGAGACTTGTAGTAGCTATTTTATCTAAAATGGTCTCTAATCGATCCAATCTTTTATTGATATTCTTTATAGCTGAAGTCTGCTTTACGATGATAGTTGCTTTGAACTTCTCCATTCTTTCAAGCAATGCTTTTGCTGATGTAGGTTGTCTAGACATATTGATAGTATCTTTTAACAGGTATTTTTATTCATTTAAAGTAGTCAAAAGAACACATCACCCCCGCTTTCTTTAATAAATTAGATTATTATATTTCTTTTGGAATGCTTATGCTTGGCCTGTTTATGGAGGAATGATACTTTTTAATTAAACCCCATTTTAAACCGCGATAACAGGACATTTGGCTTAACGTTTTAAATCTCATCTTTTTTTATCATTAATCATTTTATATATTCTAAAAAATACGCGTTGCGATACTTGCCGAAACAAACCATACGTTCGTACTCGTGATATAGAATCTCATAAAATAAAGCACAAAAATATGGAATTGGAAATCGAAATGAAGGCTAATATCATTAGACGACGACTAAATATAACAGATGACAGCACTTCTAAGTCATGCGTCAATCGTTTGCCCGTAGAAGAACCTGCCAATATTCCCGATCTTGAATATGGTATGACTGACGATGACAATGTTGATCCCGTTCCCGTTTCTGGTATTGCTTATATGGATATCGACGCTGTAACTGAATTACAAAATCTATATGAAAGTGATAGTGGAAGCGACTCCGACATCATTCTCGAACGTAGTACTGTTTTAGATACATAATACAGTAGACACATGACCGATAGTGAAAGTGATATCGAAAGTGATGCTGATATTCAAGACTCAAATTATGCCAAGAATCAGTAAATAAAGTACTCTGAAATGGCAGTCAAAGGTGATCCTGAGGAGCTATCCGTAATTCGTGTGTGGTGACCTAGCAAGCCTATAGCCATATTAGAACTAACAAAGGTTTATCCATGCTGATACCATTTGTGATATAAGCTTAACAATAAATGTCGTAGTAAGAACTATAAGGATATTACATCACAAGTCTAATTTAGTACGTCTGAGGAATACTTAAAATTTAGTTTAAATCAAAGAGAGTTAAGAAGACTTAACATTTATTAGAACAAGACTAAATTAGTGACTATGTAATAATCGTATACATTTTTGGTTAATCAATGATAAATTCAAGATAGCACTAGAGATATGAACACAGCAGACAGTCTTTTATATAAATACTCGTACATTTCATTTATTTATAAAGGACATTCTTATAAACAGTCTCAAACTACTCCTACGGTCTTTTTATAATTTAAACCTTACCTTGAAACACAACAAAATACACTATGAAACTTACATTGTTGAGCCCAGAGAGCCATTTCTCAAGCATCGGCTGTCATAAGAGCCTTATCACCAGTGTCGTGAGCCTCCATGTCATCAATTGAGCGATCGGCGTTAGAATAACCTTTTACTAAATTAGACAGATCAAAAGATGACCAACACTAAATTAGTATACTTTAGTGTTAACATTAGTCAAAGAACTAATTTAGTACCATATTCAACACATATAAAAACCAACAAAATAATATAATAAAACAGTATCTTTATTCTCATCAAAAAGTCTCGTTAATAAGTTTAGCTACGAAGGAATTTAACTACAAATTCCTATCTCTATAAACTATCAACCAATCATCTAGTATCACTTTAACGACCGACTTCCCTCTTATTTTACCAGAAGGTGACGCATGTTGAATAATTGTTCCAACGGTATTGTTCGCGTTTGCCCAAGCACTTGGGGCCCCAATAGTAGCGGCGTGTTCGGTAGTAGCAGCAGCATCAGCAGCATAGTTGTTACCTTCAACTCTATCTGAACCAAAACTCATGGCACCAAAATTGTACTCTTGCTCCGTGTTAGCTTCTTCCCTACGAGCTGTGTTACAGACATGATTTCTAGTCCAACCAGAAACACCACAAGAATAGCACTTTTTATCTTCAACTGAAGACGACGTTTGCTCGTTACTCTGAGCATTTGCAGCTCGGCAGTCAGCGGTATTATGCGTATTGGCACGATGGAAAGAACAATATTTTTCAACTCTAGCCCTGGGGCGAGGTACATAAAAAGGACGTGGTGGTACAGGAACCGAAGATAAATTTTCACCAGTAGGAGTATTGTTAGAGGCATGTCGGGATAGACGGGACCCGCGATGGACTTCATCATCATTATTGTTAGTAGTTACAGTTCCCTTGGGAGTACGGGCAGCTTCACCAGGATGAATGATATATGAACGGGATAGAGCAGCAACTCTTTCTTGACGGGCTATACGATTAAACAAGCTTCTGGCCAAAGCAGCAATGATATCGACATCATTTTGTTTGTAGAGAGCGAGAGTAGCAGAAGCTGTAGTAACTTGATTGGACAATGCCGCAGGGATAGCAGACAAAAACCGCTCCACCAACAAAGAATCCGGTAACACTTGATCAACAGCACGTCGACGCAAACTATTAAATCTATCAATGAAGGCTTCCATGTTTTCAGTTCTTAACATCATGATAACATTTAACTCGCGAGCACAATTATTTCTTTCTTCTTGAGCGTTTAACCCATATCTCTCTTGGATAGCCACCGAAAATTCTTGCCACGAAGGAACACGCTGGAAGGCAGGTCTAAATTTGTTCAAATAATCTTCAAACCAGATACGAGTAGCACCAAACAGAAGGGGAGGCAGAACGCGGAGATAGTTATCATCGAGTACCAATCCATGGCTGTTCATCACATCCACAAAGTTCATCAGACAAGTTTTGACGTCAACAAATATGTGACCCTCGGGTCCACAAGCAGGTAAACCTTCCCAGCGAAACATAGGTAAATTTCGGGGTACCACCAAAGACTTGGTAATAGGCTTGTCCATAGATATATCCTTAGTATCTTCGAAGCAACCGAAAGCCTTCTTCAATATAATCAAGTCATTTGTTTTTCTCTTTAGACAGATACGCTTGTTTTTCAATCCATGATCATTTTCCGGAGCGGAAGCAACATACAACGATAATTGTTTAATTTCTTCCTTAGCTAAAGAAATAGCCTTCTTCATATCCCCGAGAGAATCATCCTCCAAATTTCCGTTCTTGGGAGCAGGTACTTCCGGGGCCAAGGTAGTAAATTCATTAAAATATACTTCGATATCTTCCATATCCGGAAAAATAGAGACTTCATCATCTTCGACCAAGTTTTCGGTATCACCATGTAATTTAGTTACATTCTCCCCAGCATGAAGTTCATGACCTTCGCCAGATTCAGACGATTCATAGCCAGTACTTAACAGAGTGGACATTTTTAATAAGAACAAAGTACAGCAACAACATGTTGTTAAAAAAAATGAATGTAGCAAAAGTAGGCTTAAAGAGGATAGTTTTGCAGAAAAAAACAATAGGATCAATTAGAATTCTTGTCAGAGTTTATTGATGTTAAAGTTAACTAAAGATTTAAGAAGAGGAAAAATAAAGAGTATTTATAATAAATGGAATGGACGAGGCTGAGGATACTACTCTTAACAATATGAGTATGCTATCAATAACAATATCTATATTGGACAATTAGTGCTACGCATAGTCAATAGAGAAATAATAAGAATAACATGTCTTAAGTTTGGACATTGGTGTTACGATACCGTGACACTTTAAAATAGTGACCGGCTTTAGCAAATTCCTTTTTATGCCTGATCATGATTTAGCTATCATTTATCAGTAATGATGAGATATGAATTTATTATATGTACAATCTATATGTGTGATTTAGCACAATGAAAAATCCAAAGACAAAAAAGAAAATAAGACAGAGTATTAACCAGATTGCAAAAAGGAATGGAACTATATTAAACATAAAAATGTGGATTTCTTTTATACACAACGAACACAACTATTTACAGCAAACGGGAAGATGACTACTTTGGGTAGATTATATTGACATATTGTCTAAACTATCAATATCCCGCAAGGTACATCAAAGATAATAAAATAACAATCCGTAACTAAAATAAATATATTAGTGTTACGTGAATTATGAAATATCATCTGACATATGCCAAAAGGTGAACGATGATAAATTACTTCAATCGTCGGAGTGCAAGTATGTTACCGCAAATGTGGTGCATATACTGCTCGAATACAACAACACCCGGTGCAAAAACTTGCGCACGAGATATAAAATTCGTAATGATAGGACCAAACACCCTCATCGACCTATTTTCTTGATGTAATTTTTTCAGTTCCTTTAAAGCAATCAGAGCAGGATCAACACCTCCACCAAATTTCTTCAGAAATTTTTCTCTAACAACAGATCATGCCAATGGAGTCTTTTGATTGGAAATCGAATGCAGCCAGTTTAATGCCGTACCCGTTAGCGTTACCTCCAACTCATCCACCTTTTCTTCATCAAAACGATCATAGCGACAAAGAAATTCATATCTTTGCATCCAAATTTGAGCTTCTTCTTCATTACCTTGGAAAAACGAATCAAAACGCATACGTTTTCGTCGCTCAGAAATGTTGATCTTCTTAACTACAGGCTTTGTTTCCACCAAAACAGCTGCTCGTGGTATGTCTTCATATGCATCGCCACTTTGTCTTGACTTCGCATTCTCCAAGATAGCAATACAACGGCGCAGTCGGCGTAACTCTTCCAGTTGCGCATCGCCCCCGTCTCAGGCTCAGTTGGTGTTACCGTTGCACGAGTTCGACTATTGTACTCCCCCCTAGCCATCAAAACATAGTCATAACGCAAATTTAAATCATGACAGACAGCTTCAGTAGGCCAGCAAAACCCTTGTACCAAAGGACACAAATCAGCAGCAGGAATAGTATGAAGTGCAAGCATAAGTTCACAAACAATATTATCCTTTGTCTTGTTAATATCATTATCAAAGAAAGCAACACGAGCTTTCATCTCATCAATTTTAGCACAAAAAGTTGATAGAACCATATCCAGAGATGCACGACTAGCAGGTGCAAGGAAATTATATGAATCAGCCACATCATTACCAACTGTTTCATTTTCACTAACTTCATCTATCATCGCAGCACGACCGGTACTGAAGTAAGTCAATAAATTGTTATACGAATCCATAATTGCTACAAATGGGGCACACAATTCCTCCTCAGTTAGTACCAAATGATTACTCATATTATCATCCACGCTGTGAAGATTAGAAGCAAAATTTGTAAGAATTGCAAGCGGCGGTACAGCATCAGAACCTGGACGACGTTGTTCGTATCGTTTGGCACTGCTATAATTTACCACAGAGGGAGTGTCAATAGATTCCAGAGTTATCGTAGGAGCCTCACGCGCCAAAGAACTAGTTAACTCGGGAATGACCTCAGAAGTGACCTTAGGAGGACGTTCAGTAACAGAACTTGAACCAGACGAGGTTAAGTTTTCATCAACGCTGGTAGCAGTAGTTCTCAAGTCTCTCTCAGAGCTTGCACCAGCCTTCAGTAAGTTTTCAGCAGTAATATCAGTACTCATTGCCTTAACAGCTTTACCCCACCAATGTGATAGTGCGACCCGGATAGATGAGGATTATATGTCAGAAGATAAATATGATTGGATAAGAATATGTATCTTATATAATCACAATAGAATATAAAGTAGAAATAGAATAATGTTTTATTGATAGAAATATGAAAGTTTATATAGTAAAGATAATTTAAATTAATAGCTAAGTAATATAAAAATGACAGGGCTAGAATTTTAGCATTATAGTTTATGCATTCAATGACAGGGTTCTTGATTGGATTACTAAAATAAATTTATGAGAAACTAGAACATTCAGTAGCTACTCGACCAATCCAGGAACGATTATGAAATCTGATCTCAGTTTGACATATGAGGAAGCTGGTACTGTGTCGTACCAATAGGAATGTATTCGCAATATAGTACTTATAATACATAGGTTGTATGTATTATTGTGGTATTTGACAAAAATATTACAATGAAAAAGTAATGAGAAAAAAGTATATTTTTATTAGAGGTAAAAATAGACTAAAAGAACTCTGCTGCGATGAAATAATTGATCCTTTTTATATTGAACAACTTCCCCTGGTAGTTGTGTTGAATCAACCTTTCTGGTCTTGTAATAAATCTATACTCAGTTTCCCGCCTTACATTAAATGAATTCTACTCGTTAGAATTGATTGAAATAGTCGATTAATACAAGTATAATTACTAGACAGAAAAAAGATGAACTTTATTAAAAATAGGATAAAACCTGATATATAAACCAGGCTCGGAACTTCAAATAAAGAAGTCCCAAGTATATGTATATTATACTTTAACTACAACATCGATTTCAAATAACGTCGCCCTGAATCAACCGATCTGGGACACTCTTATTGTTCTGTTTAAAATACGGAACTCCAGTAAGATATTGTGTAACTGTGGCTAGTTAAAAGATGCATAAGGTTTTTGTGTTTAATTGGCTGTGGTAGAACATGTAGTTATGTCTGATCATTTATCCATTCTGTTGATTATTTTTATCTAAGACATGGGTAAATATGTGATCCTAAATATAGGACATCTTATCGATGTTTGTATATTTAGTTGTAGAAAATAGGCATCCAAATATTCCATGCACTACTTCTCTTATACATTTACAGTCGTATAAGTTGTGTTTATCAATATATAAGTAAATGAACCATTTATAGAAATAGCTGTTCTATTCTCTCTATGGGTAGCTAATCCATTGATAGAACTATTAATATTAAGTTTCTCTTTCTTATGTTTCTTGATTTGATCGGAGAAGCTTCTCTTCCCGATCGGTGATATCGTAACTCAGTGGTATAGAATTCCATATCCAACTGTCATTCGTATATCGATTTTAAGCCAATCATGCAATCTTTTTATATAGAAATATGTACTCATAGTAGGAGTCGTTGTGTAGCAGTATACAGGTGTATGCTGTTACTCAATAGTAAAGGATGTTTTTATTCCATGTTTTTATTTTATTCGATTTATTTGTTTATTCTCAAATAAATCATACCCAAATACGACAACAAGCTTCAAGGTTCTCGCTTCTTCTCCACTATTGATTTGAAGTCAGGTTACTGGCAAATTCCAGTGCACACCACTGATGCCAAGAAGACTGCGTTTACGGCTAATGGCTCACTTTATCATTTCCTGTGCTTGCCTTTTGGCGTTTCGAACGGTCCAAGCCATTTCATGCGGTATATGCACACATTATTAAAAGGTATTAAAAACGTTATGGTCTACTTAGACGATATTATTTGCTTTAATAAGACGGTTCAGGATCACATGGCCACTCTGCATACTGTTCTTCGACGACTTGACGATTTTAACTTGAAGATATCCTTTAGGGATGCCAATTCTTCAAAGCCGAGGTCCATTTTTTGGTTTTTTATTAAGCAATAATGGTGTTCGCTCTAACCCTGAAAAAGTCGCTGTCATCAAGACTTGGCCTGTTCCTACCACTCCCAAGGCTTTAATGCGCTTTTTAGCTTTTTGTGTCTTTTACCATAAATTTATCAAAAACCTGTCCTCAGTAGCCAAACCATTGTACCAACTCCTCCACAAAGATACAACATTCCACTGGTCCCCTGAAGCCGCCACCGCTTTTACTAATCTGAAAACCATCATGATGAACTTACCTACGCTGGCTTTCCCGGACCCTCGTCGCCCGTTCGACTTACGCTGTGATGCTAGTAACTTTGGATTAGGTGCTGCCTTGGTCCAAGACGGGACTCTTATCGCGTTCGCTAGTCGTACACTATCTCCCGCTCAACTCAACAATAGTACGACGGAGAAGGAATGTCTTGCTATTGTATGGGCCTTAGACCACTTCCACGCTTACATTTATGGCGGTGATTTAACCGTATACACAGATCACGCTGCGTTAAAAGCTATCCTGACCACCAAGACTCCCAAAGGTCGCATTGCGCGCTGGATCATGACTCTACAATCGTACCGCTTCACCATCATCCATAAGAAGGGCAATTTAAACCAAGATGCCGATGCCCTCAGTCGTCTTTCCCAACAGAATAGCCAATATGTTGCAACTATTCCCCCTGCTGCTGCCCTCCATGATCTCCAACTGGTTGATCCCGCTATCAAATTGCTACTAAAAGGGGGAGTGAAATATCCGTTTATTTGGAAAAATAATCTTGTTGGTAAAGTAATTAAAAACTACGATGATACAGAAAATATTTCAGTTGTCATTCCTAGATCCCTCCTCCCGATGATTTTGACCAAATCCCATGACGACTCCTTGGCTGGACACTTCGGTTTCAAGCGTACATTGGAAAAAGCTAAGCAGTTTGGCTGGTGGCCTGGTATGAAAGAAGACGTCGAGAATTGGGTTCGCTATTGTGAAGGCTGCCAAAGGTCGAAGGTCCGAACCGATTCTACCAATGCCCCATTGAAACCTATCTTGCCTTCTCGAATAGGCGAAATCTGGGCTTCCGACATTGCCACCTTGGTACCTAGCAAAAAAGGAAATAAATACCTTTTAGTTTTTATGGAATACCTTTCCAAATGGATCGTTACCGCCGCTATCCCTTCTCTGGACACTGATCATATTGTCCAAGTCTTGCTCTTTGAAATCGTCTTAAAACTCCAGTCACCCGAAAGATTAATCACCGACAACGGCTCCAACTATATCTCCCAAGCCATGTACCAAGTTTGTAACCGATTAGGAATCAAGCGCTCATTAACCTCTGTGGAAGCCCCACAAACTGATGGCCTTGTTGAGCGTATGAACCGCACCATAAAGATTAGTCTTTCCATCTGTGCCGAACAAGATCCTGCTTCGTGGGACGAACACCTCCCATTTGTAACATTTGCCTACAACACATCCCAACAAGAGAGCACCGGTTTTTCCCCATTCGAAGTCCTTTTTGGCATCAAAGCCCGACTACCGTTACTTCCAAGCCTCACTGAGTCCACCGCAATTATTACTGAGGAATGGTTCGCCTACCTAAATAACCATCTCCCCATAATCCATGGAACCGCCATTAACAACATCAAGAAATCTCAAATTAAACAAAAGCGAGCTTACAACAAAGGTGTAGCAAAAGTAGGCTTAAAGAGGATAGTTTTGCAGATAAAAAAGGTAGAAAAAAACAATAGGATCAATTAGAATTCTTGTCAGAGTTTATTGATGTTAAAGCTAACTAAAGATTTAAGAAGAGGAAAAATAAAGAGTATTTATAATAAATGGAATGGACGAGGCTGAGGATACTACTCTTAACAATATGAGTATGCTATCAATAACAATATCTATATTGGACAATTAGTGCTACGCATAGTCAATAGAGAAATAATAAGAATAACATGTCTTAAGTTTGGACCTTGGTGTTACGATACCGTGACACTTTAAAATAGTGACCGGCTTTAGCGAATTCCTTTTTTATGCCTGATTATGATTTAGCTATCATTTCTCAGTGATGATGAGATATGAATTTATTATATGTATAATCTATATGTGTGATTTAGCACAAAAGGAACAGGTGTCAAGTACGACTATCAAGTCGATGATCTAGTCGCCCGAAAAAACCTGGTCAAATCTGGTTTCCCAAAACAACGCTGGCTAGGTCCCTACAAGATACTCGGTCTTAATAACAAAGAAGGCACTTCTTTCAAACTCCTCAAGATAGGTGACCCAACTCATTACGGAACCACTGCTAACGCAAGACATCTACGCCCATGGTTTAAACAAGATAACCGACAAGATATCCTTCAAGTAGAAGGGGGAATGATGTGACGTTGCTAAAAGTCACGTCCTCTGAATATTTCCAAATCCAGCCATCCAATTCTTCTTGTCAACTATGCCCGTTAAATATTAACTGCATGCAACCAAACTCTTTAGTATCTTTCCAACTCCATCACCTTATCCATTGTGATAGTTGAGGATAGAGATAGACAAAGAAAAACAATAAAATACTTTGAGACTGCTTATAAGTTTTATTAAGAGTAAAAGTAGATTCAAAGATTGAGAGGGTTCTATTCTAACTATCAGTTTGCATATTTATATATGTTAAGAGAAATCGGATTATGAATTTAGTTTGATGGATAAGTTACACAGCACTAAAATAGTGCTTGTAGTTGGATATGATATAATGTATAAGAGATTAGTTCGTGTTGTGATGTAATAGTGTATGGGGTGATGAAATGAGATTTAATTTTAATATTGTTTTATGGTGTGATCAGTAACAACATTAGGTAGATCACCACATCTATAATTACCTTTTTATATATGTTATATCCCAAATCATTTAGTATAAATATCCCATACTTTTATATTCAATAAAGATCAGTTCAAGTTTTAAATAAGAAATAAAAGTGTTCTTGTGGAAATCGGTGTAGATTTATAAAATAAAAACAAGAAAATTATCAAACTTGCAAAAATTAACTAAGGCTTTATTAAACAAATAAAAAGAGGTCTTTATATACACATTATTTCAGACATTGATCACAGATGGGCTGATGTCGGTCGTGGGTAGATTCATCCAGATAATACTCGGATGTAATGATCCCATATAGAAAGGCCATAATGAGATGTCAATAACAATAACAATAACATTCATTCTTAAACTGTGTATGTCTTGTAGCACAATATTCAGGGGAAAATGTAGTTCTTAATTCAGATAGCTGTGGCACCTCAATGTGGCTGATGTAACCTTCATATGTGTTCATATCAATGTTATTATTTAAATGTATGTCTTATACTTTTATGAAGGATGATATGAGATCAAGCCTGTATGTTGAGGATGTCATAGATTATAATAAAAGAATCATCACATTTTACATAATAATGGATGATCATGTATAAATATTCATGGCTCACACTTCGCCCCATTTGTTATCATCAGAACTGTTGGTGTATGTGCACAAGGTGATTCGCCTTGTGACGAGTAAAATATTATAATACCATAAAAGTATAGTACAATCCCATAGGCGGAATATTCGGTTACTGAATATTACACGCACTAAACTTTCTCTTTGGCATTTACGTAATGTCACCTGCGGAGATGAATTTAGATCCTCACGTACTTTTGTCTTTACTTTGTAAGGCAGGAATTACTTCATAACATATCTATTTAAACAGACATTACGTATAACATTATATCATATTCCTCTAACGCGTCACATATATTATCCGAAAGCCATCTAATCATTTAGTATAAATACCTGTAGTTTTTGCTAGTAGAATTCCGTAATCTAAATTTTCTCGAAATAAAAGATATACACAGTTCTAACAGTATTTTCTTTTGTTACCTTAATTTACATTTTATCTCCATCCCAAACACTGTACATAAAGTAAATGATCAGTATTTAATATAACAGTATCAATAAGAATTATATTTAGGATTATCAAATGGAAGATTTAAGAAGTGTAGATAGAGTCATATATTAAGTATATAGCCTCGATCACGACAGTTCTTTTATTTTTTGGTTTATTTTTATTATACATTTTTAAGTCCGTTCTATTACAAGTCACAGCCGTTACACCTGTTGCGGGATTAAAATAATTGAGAGTTTTTGTAATTCAATTGACCTGTAATATCACAATAAAAAAATTGAAGAGAAACAGATGTTTATTTAGTAAAAAAAACATATATAAAAAAATGGAATCAGTGGGCAAGATGATGTTTTACCTGTAATATCACAATAAAAAAATTGAAGAGAAACAGATGAGTCTTCCAAATATTATGATATTACAAGTTTATATAGTCGAGCGTGATGATGTCATGTTTTTATGTCAGTCTCTCTCTTTTTTTTTTTTTTTTTTTTTTTTCAATTCCAGTTCACTCTCCCAGCGCTATACATTTTCTTCACTAAGAAAATACTTCTTCAGATGGATTCCATTGACTCGATTCTTCAACAATGCACCAGTTTGAGCATTTACCAACACATAAGTATTATTACTGAAAGAAGTTACGACCCGATAAACTACATCTTCCCAGTTACTACACATCTTGTTAACCTTGTTCATCGCCCTTTTCAACACGAAGGTCCCGGGTAAGAAATCAATAGTAGGAGCAGGAGGATTCACCTGTTTCGAGACTCGGACAGCTTCAGCATGTAAGAAGGGCATCTTGATCAATCTTTCGAAACCCAGAGCTCTTCCAAAATTTAATAACGGATCCTCGTTTGGAGGCAGGGGAGTAACACCGAACATCATTTCATATGGAGATATTTTGATGGTTTCGTGCAGACGGACCCGATAAGCATACAGAACCGTTGGGATATACGTGTCCCAGGTAGTGGGTTTTTGATACGCTAATTTTCTAAGTGAGGTGACCAGAGTCCCATTGAATTTCTCAACCATCCCATTGGTTTGCGGGTAATAAGGGGTAGTGAGCACATGCTTACTATGGACCAACTTGAGCAAATTATTGACCACACTGGCACGGAAATGGGAACCATTATCACTTAAAATTTTAGTGACAGGGCCGAAGGTACAGAAAACGTATTCGTATAAGAAAACGGCTGCAGTTTCAGCGTCAGCACGTTTACAAGCCATGGCCAGTGGGAATCGCGTGAACATCTCCATGCATACCAATATATACTTGTTTCCCGAATCAGAAATGGGGAGAGGGCCCACAAAGTCAATACTCCATTGTTCAAAGATATTCAGAAAATTGGTCGATCTACCCATGTGGCTGCTTGACTTCATAGGAGCTACGGCATGAATTTGACACTCATGACAAGAAGAGATGAAATTTTTGATGTCATTATAAGCTGTAGGCCACCAGTACGAACGATACAGCAAAGCCCGCGTACTATGGATATCAAAATTACCATGTCCTCGATGAACCTCTTGTAGGACTCCTTGTCTTTCAGAAATGAATGGCACCTTTACGAAACGTCCATCATTAGATATTTTACGGTATAAGTGATCACCATGTATTTGGTGTTTTTGAGCCTTAATCATCATGTGGGACTTCACCTCCAAGTGCCGGTCTTGTAAATAGTTATACAATTCGACTAACTCGGGTTCATAATCGATTGGGGAGCTAACAGTCAGGACCATGTTGTATAGTTCCTCGAGCATAACTTCACCTTCAATGTCTTCAGCATTAGCAGGATAACGGTTTAGGAAGTCAGCGACCATATTTTTCTTGCCCTCAACATGCTTGATAGTGAAGTCAAATTCTTGTAGAGCCAGGCACCACCTTTGCAAACGCGTATTTGGCTCCTTTTCGGTAAAGAGGTATTTTACGGCCATATTATCAGTTAAGACCTCGAAATGACGATCCAACAAATATCGACGCAGTTTATACAAAGCATAAGTGACCGATAATAGTTCCTTGTCCACAGTAGACCAATTATATTCAGTGACTGACACCTTTCTTGAGATGAAACAAACCGGGAGTTCTTTACCAGTTTTATCGACTTGAACCAGTGCAGCACCAATACCCGTATCACACGCATCACAGTACACCCGATATGGGAGGTCAGGATTGGGAAAGTTAAGCAGCGGTACCTTCTCCAAGGCTTCCTTTAGCATGACAAATTCTCGTTCATGAGCTTGAGTCCATTGAAAGGGAATATTTTTTTTTCAACAGGTTGGTCATGTGGATGATATATTGACTAAATGCATGGACATGTCTACGATAGAAACCCGCCATGTTCACAAATGCTCGAATATCCGTCTTGTTTTGAGGCCGTCTCATCGAACAGATTTGATCAATCTTCTTCTTCAATGGGAGAATACCAGCAGTTGATACGTCAAAGCCCAGAAATTCGACTCTATCTGTAAACAACGTGCATTTGTCAGGGTTCATCTTCATCTTAACTTCAATCAGGCGATCAAAAATTTTGCCAAGGTGAACTAAGTGTTCCTCGAAAGATTTACTATAGATGGTACAATCATCGATATATACTTGACAAAATTCGGGGATAAACGCGGCCAACGCCAAATGAATCGCACGCGCAAACGTAGCAGGACCATTCTTTATTCCAAAAGGCATGCAGGTATACGAATAATTACCAAAGGGCGTGGTGATTGTGAGCTTAGGTATTGATTCTTCGTCGACTGCGATTTGATGGAATCCCTTAAGAAGATCAGTGGAACTAAGCCAGGTTGCATTGCGGAAGCTTTCAATGAGATGAGTGATGATCGGGAGCGGCCATGGATCATTAGTGGTTATTTTATTGAGGTCTTGAAATAACGTAACTAGTGTTCGGAAGAAAGATCGAAACTCTCGAGCGACTTCGATCGTGTTCCAGTCGAAGCTCGCTCGGATGCGTTTTTTTGCAGCTCGAGCTCGCTCGAAGTTTCTTAAGCTCGGCTCGGTTGCGCATACGATAGCTCGAACTCGCCCGCCCTTTTTATTACAAAAAGTGCACGTCAAAGTGATGTTAATTACAGAAAAGTATGATAATAAAATTGTTATTTATTGAAAAAGAAGTTGGAAAAAGAAAAAGAAAAGTTTTTTTTTTCACCAGCCTTAACACCAAATTCGGATAATTAAATCAAACTATTACTGCATCTATAATTATAATACATTTGGATTTGTGAACATGAAAGTTTAAATTAATTCTTCTACGTCATGTTACTATGGTTGCTGTAAAAAATTGGCTTAGTTGGGTATAGTGTGCAACACTGTTTCATTTTCTATGGTAAATGTGTTTGTTGGTTGTACAATTAAATAAAAGTCCAAAGCATTTTAATTGGAATTATTAGAGCATAAATAAATAAAAATGGTAAAGGGAAGAAAAGATTAAAATCAAGGGGAAATGCCATCTGTAGTCTTTCAAGGACCTTAACTTTAAAGTGACTACTATCGACATTTTAGCCGAGCGAGCATCGATCGAAGCTCGCTCGAACCCAAAAAAAGTGGCGCAAGCTCGAGTACAAAAACTCGGTTCGAGCTTCGTTCGAACTGGCGCAAGATCGGTGCAAGCTCGAAAAGTTCGAACACTAAACGTAACTAATCTCTTTGTACCACCTTTCTTCGGTACATACATGACCTGGAAGGCCCAACCGTTATTATCAGAATCAGCCTTCGAGTGCATAGCGGGTGTCAATATGCCACTTTTAACCATTTCATCAATATCCTTTTTCAATTCATCTAACTCCGAGAAGGACATGGAAGAGAGAGGCTTCTTGAAAATTGGCTTCGCATCCCCAGTGTCGATGTGTAGCTTGACTAAATTGGTTTGAGTGAGGTCTTCATAACTATTTCCAAAGGCTTCTTGCTTCATCTCCAAAAGATCCAGTACTTGTAACTTCTGATCTTCATTCAGCAGCACGTTGGTAGCAATTTGTTCCTTGAGTTTACCCAATTTGTCTGGTAATTCAATTCGTGATTGCTCTACTAACGCAGTGTCCCTTTGAATAGTAACCAAGAAGCATTCTTGAGTAGTTGGGGAATGTGGGTCGTCGTATCGCACATCTAAGTCAAAGAACTGACTTCCATCACGCAAGTACCAATACGAAGAAGCCAAATCGGTTCCGATACCAAGCTGGGCCATACCAACTCTACCAAGAAGGAAATCATAAGATTTTTCTGGAAGATCAAAACATAACGCCGGTGTTTGTAGTACATAGCCTGGGATAATTTCAACGCTTAAGTCTTCAATCACTCCCATGACACCAATCTTTCGACCATCGCCTACCATCATACGTTCAACTGAAATGGGCTTGACTAACTTGGCTTCCAACTCTAATCGACGGACCACATGGATGTTGATTATACATGGAGTACATGCAGTATCCAATATGACATCAGAGTAGGTACCATTCAGCTTTCCCTTGACTCTAGGCGCTTGATTACCTTGGGGGAGTACCACCTTGTTACCACTGGTACCATCAATTAAATTGAGTAGCAAGTCAGTTACACCTCTTTCCTGCGTAATAGTGGGAACAGGTCTCCTAAACTCAGTATGAGCCTTGCTAGACAACGTGATGAGTTCGTCATATGACAAATGAAACACCTTCTCTTTACGTAGGGAGTGCACGATTGCAGCCGTATTTGTTTTCCCTTGCAGCCCACTTTCACCCTCGTTGGTTGGCTTATGGCAATGATCTTGTACCACGTCGAGACCTACGAAGTCTGTTTCATCGGTAGCCTCAAGCACCTCTGCATTAATATTTTGCTTATCAACTGCTTGCATGTTTGCACCGTCGTGTTGAATAGACTCATCTATTCTTACTCTCTTATCACTAGTGTTTTCGTTGGCACCTTCCAATTCTCGCTTCATGACTAAGACCGCACTGACAGGTTTTGCGCATAAGGAGTCGGGTACCTCAATGCAAAGAATGGCTTGAGTATTGGCAGCATTAACACCGGAAGAAGTGTTCTGCGGACCAGCGATTCGAGGTGGTTTGTTGGGGCAAAAATAGCGCTTGTGTTCTAGACTGTTGCAATATTTACACGGCTTGTTACAATCACGATCAAGATGCTGGTCATCACCACAATTATAGCAAAGGCGTTGTCGTCTTGGAGCAAAAGAAGCATTGCCTTGTTGAAACTGGCCTTGTTGAAACTGTTGCTGTTGTTGTTGTAAGAGTAACAACTGCTGATTATTTGATTCAAGCACATTGATCAAAGCAGTTTAAAACGCATCGATCGGTCTAGATTTGAGATTCTTAGACTTTGATTTTCTTGACGTCTTGGGTGCTCTAATATCTTCTTCATCGTCCGAGCTATCATTGCAATCAGACTCGTCGTCCGTGGAGGCAGTAGACTCATCTGAAGAGTCATTATTCTCATATTCCTTGGCTAGTCTGTACGCTTGTGATAGAGTTACAGGGTTCTTGTCCTTCAGGTGTCTTCTCATTCCTGCAGGTGATCTGTGTTTGATAAACAATGACACATAAAACGCCTCATTTCTGGTTTCGCCATCGGTTATGTTTGTGTTTTTGCTATTATTATCTCGGCAGTTCTTCAAATCATCAAACTTGTTAATAAATTTTGAAACAGTTCTGAAGTTTTTGCGCTTGGTGGTGAGTAATTTATTCAGGTAATACAAATCATCTCTGATGGGGATATCCAACTTCTCCTTTATTTGTTGTTTAAATTGTTCCCATTCTTCGAACTTCTTGTTTACCACCCACTCCAAGAGTCTACCTTTGAAACAGTTATGCAATTGTTGAATCTTTTGTTTGTCGGTGCGCCATCCATTTGATTCTGCAGTTGTTTCAAAAATAGTGATGAAAACGTCGATATTATCGCCTCTTTTGAACTTTGGAAGCTTCGATGGATAGGACATTTTGCTGAATTCTTGTCCGTTGTTTAAATTTGTATTGGCTGATTCTTGTGGCCGATCAAGTAATGGTGTAGAGGAGCTTTCAGAGTCTACGGTTGAGATATGTAGTTCTTCGAGTTGCTCTACTAATTCTTTTTTTTTGTCACTTTACTAGTTGATACTGGCAGTCAAGAGGGTGTTCGATCTCTTTTCTGCTTAATAATTGTTGAAGGTTTTCCACTTTTGTCGCAACCAAATGTTGCGGGATTAAAATAATTGAGAGTTTTTGTAATTCAATTGACCTGTAATATCACAATAAAAAAATTGAAGAGAAACAGATGTTTATTTAGTAAAAAAAATATGTATAAAAAAATGGAATCAGTGGGCAAGATGATGTTTTACCTGTAATATCACAATAAAAAAATTGAAGAGAAACAGATGAGTCTTCCAAATATTATGATATTACAAGTTTATATAGTCGAGCGTGATGATGTCATGTTTTTATGTCAGTCTCTCTCTTTTTTTTTTTTTTTTTTTTTTTTTTTCAATTCCAGTTCACACCGTCACCGTCACGGATACAGCCAATTTTCCCATTTTTCACCGTGGCCGTGACGGATACGGCCAATTTTTTTTAATTTTTCACCATATCCGTGACGGATACTGCCATTATTTTATTATTTTCACCATATCCGTGACGGATACTGCCATTATTTCATTATTTTCACCGTATCCTTGACTGAAAGGGTCAATTTATTTCCGTTATTGGCCGTGCATTTGACGGATTTTACGGAATTGTTCAGGGTTATATCCTATATTTTCCGGAATCTTTAAACACTCATTGCTATTGCAAAAATTAATACACCGTTGCACTGTTGGACAGTTATATTTAATAGTCATGTTTATAAAAAAAAGTAATTTATTTATTTGTGTGAAGACAATTTGTATTGATAATAAAAGATATTACGATGTATTTTATTAAAAGAATATATTATGAGAGCTATTAGAAAAAAATAAAGACCAAATTCTAATACGGTGTAGCCCATTGTTTGGTAGTGGAGTATCATAAATAGAACAGTGATAATCCTATAATCAAAATTATTAATAGGCGATTAACATATTTCATATGTATCATTTTATATACCTTATTCTATAGCCAACTTCATTGCCATTTTATCTATAACAATATTATCAGAATATATTGTTTGGGATGGAGATAAAATGTAAATTAAGGTAACAAAAGAAAATACTGTTAGAACTTTGTATTAGTGTTCGGAATAAAGATGGAAACTCTCGAGCGAGCTTCGATCGTGTTCCAGTCGAAGCTCGCTCGGATGCGTTTTTTTGCAGCTCGAGCTCGCTCGAAGTTTCTTAAGCTCGGCTCGGTTGCGCATACGATAGCTCGAACTCGCCCGCCCTTTTTATTACACAAAGTGCACGTCAAAGTGATGTTAATTACAGAAAAGTATGATAATAAAATTGTTATTTATTGAAATAGAAGTTGGAAAAAGAAAAAGAAAACTTTTTTTTCACCAGCCTTAACACCAAATTCGGATAATTAAATCAAACACCTAGGCTAAAAAAACTTACTTAAACAGAGTAAATGCGGACGAATGGACGAATAGTCGTCTGGGGGTAAGCATCCGTTCAAATCTGAGCGGATAGTCGTCCGTGAGCGAGTATCCGTTCATTTTGGGTAAATAAACAATGGTACACAAAAAATAAAATTACTTCATTTACTCAAAAAGGGCAAATATTCGTCCAGGGGTAACTGTTCGTTCATTTTGAGTAAAATATAAACGTTGCACAAAAATTTAAGCTTTTTTATTCGTTCCATTTACCTGCAGCAGACGAGTATTCGTCTATGGGCGAGTACTTACTCACGTTGGGTAAATAAAAATTACTTTATTCGTTCCATTTACCTGCAGCAGACGAGCATTCGTCTATGGGCGAATACTTACTCACATTGAGTAAATAAAAATCACTTCATCCGTTCCACTTTCCTGCAGCAGACGAGCATTCGTCTATGGGCGGATACTTACCCAGATTGGGTGAATAAAAATTGAGATCCAAACCTTAAAATTGCTCATTCATTCCATTTACCTGAAGCAGACGAGTATCTGTCCTAATGTCCTGTTGTCAAGAAGCCGCGTATACAAAAAAAATTATCTGCCTCCAGTCATCTCTCCGTCGTAACACCAACCTCTAAAAAGTACATATAAACGGAGTCTTTTTTTTTTCCTTTTCTTTTTCTTTTTCCTTTTTTCTTTTTTAATATCTATTTTTTATCTTTTTACCTCAATAAATCAGTTTTTTTTTTAAAAAAAATTTACTTTTATTCGTTCTTGTTTCTCGTAACCATGTAACTGAATAAACGTCTGGGCTTACTTCTTTTGCAATTACACTCTGGTAAACTCACCATTCCATCTCTGAAGTCCCTCCCCTTACTTATCTCTCTTTAAAATCAGCATAGACAGGTGTATAAAGGCCGTGCTTGCAGTGTACTACGCCAGTGCTATAAGTAAGTGTTTTTTGTTTATGGCTTTTCTTTCTCTAATTATCTCTTCAGACTTACGCTTCCTGCTTTTACCGTTGTGGCGGCTACTCTGTTTAGAAAAGGAATTAGTACGTATCAATTTTGAGTCTTCTTATCATAAACTAACCTAATATTCATTTAGAAAACTTTGGTTATCTCCCTTGTTTTTAGATTATACGTTGCTTCCTACACAGAATAATCAATGACTTCATGTTATGCCATGTACCGTTTACTTTTTAGCTCATTTAAGTAGTAATCCTTCTACATAGCAATTTGTCCCTCAAGTATCAAAATATAAATAAATCTTACTTTCATTCTTTTAAATAAAATATATAATCAACTTTTAAAACTGCAAACCAATTTTTTCAAACGAATGAATGTATTAAATGATTCAATATGTATAAACGAAAGTTTTTTATTTCGCTGAAGGCTGAAAGGGAGAGCTGATTTTAAAATATACACCCCCTTAATTATGCATTTAATCCGGTTTTTTTTTTTTTTTTTTTTTTTTTTGGGTAAATGGGTTAACGCTTACTATAAATTCGTCTAAACGAGTAAATGGGTAAATTTACCCAATTCACTTTTTTTGGGTAAATGGGTAAACACTTACTAAAAAATTCGTCCAAACGAGTAAATGGGTAAATTTACCCAATTCGTTTTTTTTGAGTAAATGGGTAAACACTTACTAAAAATTCGTCCAAATGGACGAATCGGGCGAAACATTATAGCCTTGGTGAAACTATTACTGCATCTATAATTATAATACATTTGGATTTGTGAACATGAAAGTTTAAATTAATTCTACTACGTCATGTTACTATGGTTGCTGTAAGAATTTGGCTTAGTTGGGTATAGTGTGCATCACTGTATCATTTTCTATGGTAAATGTGTTTGTTAGTTGTTCAATTAAATAAAAGTCCAAAGTATTTTAATTGGAATTATAAGAGCATAAATAAAAAAAAATGGTAAAGGGAAGAAAAGATTAAAATCAAGGGGAAATGCCATCTGTAGTCTTTCAAGGACTGTAATAGTGCGACCCGGATAGATGAGGATTATATGTCAGAAGATAAATATGATTGGATAAGAATATTTATCTTATATAATCACAATGAAATATAAAGTAGAAATAGAATAATGTTTTATTGATAGAATTTATGATAGTTTATATAGTTAAGATAATTTAAGTTAATGGCTAAGTAATATAAGAATGATAGGTTTAGAATTGTTGAGGAGGCACCTTTGAAGAGGCACCTTCAAAGTGGCACCTTTTTGCATCTTGTCTTTCGGTCCTTAAACCTTAAGTATTACAAGGACCTTAACTTTAAAGTGACTACTATCGACATTTTAGCCGAGCGAGTTTCGAGCGAGCATCGATCGAAGCTCGCTCGAACCCAAAAAAAGTGGCGCAAGCTCGAGTACAAAAACTCGGTTCGAGCTTCGTTCGAACTGGCGCAAGATCGGTGCAAGCTCAAAAAGTTCGAACACTAGTCCCTGTTCGATATAAGTGCGTCCCATAACGGATCCTTTCTGGGGTTGTCCTTCATCTTCTACTTCGACTGTATTCAACTCTTCGAACAAAACGTCTTCCATCATAGCATTCAGTAATTCGTCTTCTAAATATTCTGAGCAGTTGTACATTTTAAATAATAAGTTTGTATTAAATAAGATAAATGTAAAAAAAATCAGACAAGTTACAGAAAATAATAAAATACAATCATTTTTCGGTTAATTAAACGTTTATGTCGGATTTACTAAAAATAATCCTTTTTTTTTAATCCACGGTTGGGTGTAAAAAAATTATGCACATCTAAACCTTGAAAATTGAGCCAGATTTAATTAAAAAAATAATCCACGGTTGGGAATGCTCTTACCTGGATACAAATGACGTGCACTAGACTTTCTAATTCAGTGTTAAGATAATACATCTCTTTTCCTCCATTATCGTTTAAATACCAAGATTCGATGTTCTGGATTTCTTTTCCGAATTTTTTTTTTACATTCATAGCTTTCAAGGTCTAATAACGTATATTTAATGAGCACATGAGATATTCTGTGCTATTAAAAAAATGGTTAGTTGCTGTAGTACAAGTTTCCAAAAATTATAAATAAAGACTGATCACCTTTCTTGTGTTATGTATTTCAATACTTCATAAATTCGTATTTACATAATAGTATATATTTTATTGGTTGTATGCTTTATTATTCAATTGTATATGTTTGTTATTGGCTGTAGCCATTATTATATGTAGTTTTTGCAGTTATATTAAAGGTGTTTTACCACGATATTAATTTCTAGTGACTTCTTTTATCAATGTTTCATCAAACCCATTTTTTTTCCTTTTCTTTTTTTGCATATCTTTACTAAAGTTCTTTACCTTTTCCTTTTTTTCCTTTTTTTTCCGATTTGAGATGTATAAATTCATACAGTATGTCTCTAAAAAGATTTTACAGTGCATCTATTATATAATGAAGATTTTTGTTCGCACCTGTAAGTAAATCACATGTCAAATAAAAAGAGAACAGACTTATTATATCATTAAAACGCGATTATAAAATACGTTCAATGCAATGGGCGCTTATATTCTTGTGCACTCGTTTAAAATTCCTATTTGATGCCGATTTGGTAGACTGAGAGACCCTATACAGACGAATTGTATTTACATTAATACTAATCCCTTTTATATTTCTGTCTCACTATCCGAAGATTAAGACAACAAAAGTCTTCCACAAAATAAAAAATTATTCTAACACAAAATTACAATACATATGTTTTATCTGTCGATTATGTACTGTACGTTTTGAAGGCAAACGCATGCGTAACTAAAAAAAAAACAACGGGAAATGTTAACCAAATGATAAGAGTGCTGTAAGTCTTCCGGTTCCAAAATGTTCCTTAAAGAAATTTTGATTCTAATGGAACGCTCCTTTAATTTTTTTGGTCTCTTGCGGAATCGCTCATACTTGGCTTTGGACTCTTAATATTGCCTTGTGCGTATCTAAACAGGCCATGCTGGTTTTATTTTCTTACTTGGAAGGAGTAGCCTATTTTGAAGCAGAACTGAAATTAGCTACATTACAGTTAAACGTGTGCCTACGTACAGCAATTAAAGACTTAAAAAAAGTTGTACTTTTATTATTAAATATAATAATAATCCAGAGTAATTTTGTTTTCTATCGAAATTTTGTCAGATACCTTAATTCCCATTGGATTTGATATTTTTACTGTTTCTTTAAAGATTCTTTTATCAGCGCTCCATTAAAAGTGTTATGTCAAGATATAATGGGAATGAGCGTAGTATTCTCAAAATGTCAAGATAGTTACTAGCAAGAACACAACCTGATAGTGTACATATCATCCACCCCGACTTGGAAACTTTTGTAAGTTTTTTTTTCACCAGAGGAATTAAAATCAATTGCTTACTTTATTAAACAATTTGGGTTATTGGTTCATTTTAGTTTTGTTACAAATTAGTTAATATCTATACAATGAAGAGTGAAATAACGCCGATATAATTGATAGCATCAAATGTATATCATCCTGCCTGATATTTTGGGCTTTGACCCGAAAAGCAGAAAATATTTATGCATATTGTCTGCAATTATATTGATGAACAAATGATTAAAAAGCCAGGTAACTTATTCTGCTCCCTGTTCTACAAGAAAAAAAAGAATGTAAGATGATTTCAAGTTCTATTTTGAAAAATATTAATACATTAGTGGTACAAGCATATCCCGATCATCAAATCTCAAGTTAAATTTAATCTACCGTCAAAATAGTGCGTTTGGAAAAAAAAAAGGAGCCCGGTTGCATCTTATGACATAATTTTAGTGTTAAAAAAGGGAACCCGTGTTGAAGATTATATATATAAAAAAGAATTACAAGATATAATAGTATCATCCGACAGATCATATCGGCAATTAGCTACAACTTTAGATTGATCAGATTAAAAAATAAGATTTTAAAGAAACCAAAGTTTTTCTTAATAAGAGAACGGATATCAGTCTAGAAGATCTCATGATTTAAAATGTTATAAAATGTAAAACCATTGCAACGATGTACAAAAAAAAAAAAAAAAAAAAAAAAAAAAAACTGCATTTGAACACTTGGATTGTGTAACGGATTTATTTATTTTTTAGATTTTCTTTGCAATTAAGACCGAGTTGACAACATCGTTATATGGATGCAAAACCAATACAGTTTCAAAACCACATGTATTAACTTGATAAGGTTCTAAAGAAGGGTATAATAACTTACGCAAAGAATGAGCGCTACGAGCCATTAAAAACGAACCGGACTTCATTTTACTGCCGATGGATTTTAAAAATTTCATTTTTTCGGTTGCATCCTCACCTACAAGAGCGCCCAAGATGACCACATCTGATGTGGCGAAACCAGAGTAATCAACCGCATCCATTACATGTTGACGGAAGCCATGAGAGATATTTAATTTTTCCAGGAGCTTATTAGAGATGGTAATGGAGTCCTGATCTCTATCGATATTATGCACAATGGTGGAAGAGGGTAAACTCTGATACATCAAGATGGGAGAGAGAGGTAAAGGGCCGCTTCCAATAAAGACAATGTTGTTTAAACAAGCACCTACACCATGAAGTGCATGTAATTCCAGTTGGACCAAATCAACGTAGTTTTGATAGTAAACAAATCGTGATAGATCAGGCTTGGCTTCTTGATTGTAGTCTTTTGCTTGATAGACGAGATCATTTGCCCAGGTCAATTCAAGGAAATATTCACCTTGCGATGCCATTGTACGAAGAGTAGGAATGAGAGCACGTATATTGGCATTGTTTAAGACATCAGATACAGTAGTATCATCGTACTGAAATGTACTAATAGTGACCAGTTTTGTAAATAAGGCATTGACATGTTCACTAGGTTTGAGATAATCAATTTGTCCTAGTTGGTAATGAACATGTGTAATTTCATCAATCAGAGTAGAGGCTACAGAAGTATTTACAGATTTTTGAAGAGTGTGGTGATGACATAAGGTGTCAGTTGTAGCAGGAATAGTATTGAGATTATGGACCATTTTTTAATAAGAGAAAGAAAGATAAAAAAAAAATGCTGAGGAGAGAGAGAGAGAGGGGGGTTTATGTCAGTAGAGACAAAAAGTAATGTGATTAAAACAAGATGGATTTAATCCAAAAGGGTTTTTGATGTTTGAAAGAGAAGCACAAGAGAGATGCGGGTTTGGACCCATGGCTTTAACTTGGTTGCAAAAAAAAAAAAAAAAAAAAAAAAAAATCTGAGTACATAATAAATGCGACGGATGTTTAATTAAAGGTACAAGAAAAAACAATAAAAATTTTTGATCAGACGATGGTTCGTGTCACTTTTAATTATACACGGTGTAAATAAACATTGAAAAATTTCAATTGTTTGTGAATCTTGTAACATATTTTGGTAATTGTACCGACAGCCAAATAAAATAATAATAATAATAATGAAAAAAAAGGTTAAAATAAAAAAAAAAAAGCAAAAAAAAAAAAAAAAAAAAAAGTGCAGATGCTGGGATACAAGCCATGTTGTACACCATGTTACATTTTTTTTTCTGTTGTTTTTTTGCCAGGTTGGTTTCTAGGGAAACAGTAAATTGTGTTCATGGATGTTGAATGACTTGAATACTTTTTCTATCTCTTTCCCTTCTCTCACGAAAACTTTTGGTACTCTGCTTTTTACGGATGCCCTGTAATGATAATGCATATTCCTCGCTAAGACTTGTTGAAGATTCATTATGAGCTAAAGCAGTGGGGCTGGAAGTTAAATTACTACTACTTCCATTATTATTATTATTATTATTGAATTTTCGTATTGCGCCCATACTGCTTCTTTTCCAGCTTTGATCTTGATCGTATTTGCCCAGAGCTAAAGCAGGACTTGCAGTAATGTTGCTAGTGGAAGCGGATTTATTAGGTCCTCGCCAGTTACTATCACCTACATTGTCTTCAAAGTCATGATTGCCTGTCATTATTCTTTTGATAGGTAGTATATCTCCTTGCTCCGCGCCCTCAAAAGCAGGTTTAACCCAATCCGGTGGATCCCCAACAGTCATTGTAACATGGTCTTTAAATCCTTCATATTTTTCAAAGATTGTAAAATCAAAGTATTTGAATTTCTCATCAATCATATTTAGATCACGTTCACGTTTACTCGTAATCGCATCATTTAAACTCTTTCGATTGGATTTATGCACTCGTTTGGTAGTATGTGCTGTCAGTGGTGATTCTTCCAAAAAGAGCTCTTCTAGATCGTATGTTAGGTCAAAGTTGTTTTGGGTTGCAGGCACAAATATAGGTGGTATTGATTTAGACTCGAGTTTATTCCAGTTGATCGGTCGAAAAAATGGGTGTCGTACTAATGCTGCCCATCCCGCATCGCCATATCCTAATCTTTTGTTGGGGTTGACTTCCAGAAACTTTATTTTGCATATGTTAGTATCATGGACCCTGACTTTTTTATTATATGTAAATTATCCCCTTACTCCTTGTATCACTGCTAAACATTCGCCTGACACTTGACGGTCCTTGGTAGGATATTTCACATATCCTCTTCGTATCGCTGCCTGTAAATCCTCTGAAGTTTCATATTCAAACGGTCTCTAAAGAAAAAAATAAATTGTTGCTCTTTAGTTATGCCTTGTAAATAATTAAAAGTTGGGGGAAACTCACTTTTTGGTATATACATTCATACAGCGTGACACCTAAACTCCACCAATCCACAGCTTCATTATATCCTCCACCTTTATAAACCTCGGGTGCTGTTATATGCAATTTTTAGTTGTACACTTTCTTTTTGTCATTTCAGTTTTTTTTTTTTTTTTTTTTTTTTTTTCATCCTCCCCTTACCTATATAATATCCTGTCCCTGAATTAGAAGTCAAAGGTCTATGTGCATGAAGATGAGTGGCAATGTTGAAATCGGCCAAGTGAACATGTCCTTTATCGTCCATTAAAATATTATGTGGTTTGATATCTCTATTTCAAAAAAAAAAAAAAATCACATGTAAGTGGGGGAGGTTGATGAGGGCAACCTATAAACTTATACCTGTGTACCACTCGTTTCAGATGAAGATATTTAATAGCCGACGCCAATTCAGCAAACCAAAAACGAATGATATCTTCAGAAAAATAGGTTTGACGTGATATGTGAAAGTGCAGATCCCCACCTAACCTGTAAAATTAAAATGTAGTGTTTGTAAAAACAAACAAGTGTGTATGCGTGTGTATGTGTACTTACATCAAGTCAGTCACCATGTACATGTAATCGTTGTCTTGGAAAGCAAACCTCAACCGGCATAAGAAGGGATGGTCCAGCTGCTCCAGAATCACTCGTTCTCGAATTATATTACGCACAGCGTCCATTCGAATACATTCCTCCTTGTCAATGTATTTCAATGCATATAATCTACGAGATTCTCGATGTTCAACGATGCGGACCTGTAAATTACTTGTTAAACACACATATTCTTTTAACACCATTCTTTTTCTCTTTCACCTTTCCAAAAGCACCACGACCCACAATGCGCATGAGTTTGAACTGAGATAAGGTCACTGCTTTCGATCTGTCATTATTAATACAATTCGTGGTGGGGGTGAATAGCAATAGAGCCTTTTTATACCTCTTTCATCTCCGTCATCAGACCGAATACTACTGCCACCAAGGGCAGTTGCTATTAATTCCGAAAAGAAACGAATGTTGAATTATTTTTTATACAGTACAGCAAAAAAGTTTGCTATACACAATCTATTGGGGGGCGTGGATGATCCAAACAAGATGAGAAAAGAGTCAATTTAAAGAAAAGGAAAAAACAAAATTATGAGAAACTTTCATATACAATTTTTATTTGGTCGGGACCTGGATTCTATTACTGAAAAGCATAACACATCAATGTCTAACCATTGCGAAAAGAAGAGAAAAATAAACGAAAGCACCTTGTGTTCGTATTTAAGATCTTTTTTTCCTCTACACTTTGAATCCTCAGATACATCTTTTATTTGAGTACAGGTACGTCGTTTTGATATAGTAAATGAGATGAAAACACAAAGTAACGACCAAATTGATAACTAGACATTCTGGCGCTGACAAAAAGTTAGACATACATAAGCGTTATATAAGTTAACCTATGGTTAATAGTGAATACTCTTTTAGACAAGACATCCTCGTATCCTCTGTTTAGTCTTTCATAACAAGTGCAGAAGCTGTCTAAAATCGTATTGGCCAATAACGGGCATAAATAAACTTTTTTTTTTTTTTTTTTAACAGAGATTAAACACCAGTCACCCCTCCTCCCCCCACCCTTCTTTTTATAATAAACAAAAATGTTGAGAACAAGTAGAATTTTATCACAACGTTTGGTTCAGCAACAACATGCATGGAAGGCCGTGGGAGTACAACATGTTCGAAACGTGACCAACTCCACTACAGACGAAAAGACAGGACCACCACCACAATATGGTACCTTTCGCTCTCCCGCTGCCGCATTGGGTGTATTGGATCCTCCTGTCGTTGATCATAATAATTGGATCAAGAGAAAGCAACAAAAGCTTCGGGATTTTGTTGACTATGAAAAGGCATTTGCTGCCCATGCTGCTGAACGTCGTCATTTGTAAGTCCTTCATGCCGTCTTATTTCTTTTTTTTGACATTGCCTACTAAAACGTCATAATTAGAGTTGAAGAGGCAACCAAATCCTATTTTGCTGATGTCCATGGTAAGAAGAAGGAAACTAGGGTTTTTTTTTAAAAAAAAGAAAAAGAGTATGACTAAATCATGGATTTGATAGAAATGCGTAAACATGGTGGAAAAATGTATTATGCAAGCTCACAAATGATCAAGCCAGAAAAGGCAGGATATATGCCAAATTTCGAAGCGCAAGATTTATCACGAAAGAAGATCAATACGACGGAAAAGCTTGTTGGCAAAGTGACGTTGATGAGTTTTGTGTATGCAAAGTTTGGAGAACCTCATGTGGAAACGTTTATCCAACCTTTTTTGAACAAATATAAAGGATCGAGCGATATTCAAGTGGTGGAAGTGAATGTACAAGAGAATTTATTAAAGCAATTGTTGTTGAAGGCATTTGTACCACTTATCCGTAAGAACTTGGCAGAGGAACGTAGAGATAATTATTGCTTGATTATGAAGGATATCAGCAAGACCCGAAAATCATTGGATATGACAAATCAATACATTGGGTATGTGTTTTTAGTTGATGAGAATTGTAAAGTGAGATGGACAGCTCATGGACCTGCAACGCCTGAAGAAGTCGGTAATATGTTGGCCATGACGGATTACCTTGTCGAAAAGAAGAATACAAGTGGTGGCAACGAAAAGAAATAAAAAAAAAAAAGTTTATTATTGGTTATTTTTTACTTAATTGATCTATTTTTTGGACAAGATCCAGAATTTGTGTTTTATACATTTCCTTGACATCAATCAGATCAGCTTTCAGTTCTTCCACTTCTTCTGTACGTTCACCTAGTAACTCGAGTAATGTGTGGTACCTTTGATTTAATTGTTCAAGTTGCTTTTCGACCTCATGTGTCCTTTTAGTTTCTTTACGTAAAGTTTCAATTTCTTGGGACATACTTAAGACCTCTTCGGATAACTCATCCCTGGACTGTGCTGAGCTTTGTAGTTGTGTTTGATAGAAATTTAATTGGTTTTCTAATTGTCGAGTATTTGCTTGAAGTCGTTCGACGAGAATAGAAGAAACAACAGGTGTAGTTGAACTACTATCAAAACTGGATCTAGAACTCACACTGGGTGGACTATGATGACTCGTGTTGATAACCATAGTGTCTTGTTGTTGTTGTTCCTGATTGGAGGAGATATGGTTTGCTCTTTCCGCCTTTAGTCGAAGTTCAAACTGTTTCTTTTCTTCGTTCACTCTTTCTCTCATTAAACGTTGATATTGAGTTTTTAATCCTTCTTGGTCCTTGATTTCTTTTTCGTTTAGCTCCTTTATTTCCTGTACTAGCGTTGCTACACGGTCCTCGAGTTGCTTTTTTTTAATCGCATCCGCTTCTACCTGTGCTTCCAATGTCTTTATTTTAGATAAAAGTCGCTCGATTTCAGCCTCTGATTGCTCTAGACGTCCATTTAAAGATTTGATATCAGCCTGCAATTTCTCATCCTTTTCGACGGTCTTTTTATGTTCAGCCTCAGCTGTTTGCATACGAATGATGATGCTAAAAAAAAAATATGAGTATGAGTTGTGAGGAAAATAATACAATTTTTTTTTTTTGTTACCTCTGCTCTGCTTGATCTCTGTTTCTGATTGCCAAAGCATGTTGAGTTTGTAATTCCTCAATCTGTCTCAGTAAAGGAGCGGTTGCTTCATCTACGGTAGCGCTGATATCTTCCATTTTATTATCAGATTGCTGTAATTTGGTTTGTAGGTCCGCCACTTCCTTTCTGAGAGCATCTTCACGTAAACCACCTTGTTCTTCGACGGTTTGTAAAGCGATTTGCAAGTCTCTGATTTCCTTTCTTAATTTTGATTCGAGGGATTGAGCGTCTTGGGAAGTTTTGGTGAGTTCTTTATGTAGCCTATCATTGGCCTTAATTTCTTTTTCAAGGGCAGCAGCATTGACCTGTTCGGCCTCCAATTTTGCCTTTGTGCGTTCATCGTCCATACTTTCGAGTGCCTTTTTCAGGGCCAATTCGGTCTCTGATGATTTTTTGGTGGTGGCTATTTTCTCAGATTCGAGTTTGTTGATGTGTTTTGTTTGTTGTTCGGAGAGATCTGATAATAATTTGACCGAATCCTGTAGTCTTTTCTCTGTCTCGGATTGTTTCGAACCCTTTTCTGAAGCCTGGGAAAGATCTGTCATGGCCTTTTCCAGTTTCTTTGTCTGATCCAGTAAAGTTTTATCGACATCGGCTTTCTCTAGCCGTAACTTTTTGATGAGTGTCGAGTGACGTAATTCGACTTTGGATAGTTTCTCTCCCTCCAGCATCAAACCCTGAATCTTTTCTTCTTTGGACGCCATTTGCTTTTTAAGGTCATCGAGAGAAGCTTCTAAGCGTTTGACGGTTTTGGCAAGGTTGGCGGGTGAGGATGTATTGGATTCGGCGGCTTCTAATTGTTGTAGAGCGGTTCTTACCTTGGTATCCGCCTCTTCTTGGATTTGGTGAATTTGGTCGTGTAAGTTGGCAATGTTTTCCATAGCTTGTAAGAGTTGTGTTTCACGTTGTTCTAGAATTCGGTCCTTATCATCTTTGGTATCTGTATCTTTTTTAGGGTTGCTAGGTGTGGTATCCACAAGTTCTACTTGTGTTTCGACCTCTTTTTCTTCATTCTCTTTTGGTGTGATATCTACTTGTTGTGTAGGTTCCACTATTTCCTCTTTTACAGGTGTATTCTCGACTATATCCTCTGGTACCTTTTGCACAATTTCTTTTACAGGTGCTTCTTCAGTCACTTTCTCCACTGCTACCTCTGTTGTTGAAGGCGTCACTTCTTTTATCTCTTTCGTTGACTCTATTGCCCCTTCTTTTGTGGGAGCTTCTGTTGTAGGTATAATAGGTGTTGTTGATACAGATTCCTTGTTCTTTTTTTTCTTTTCTGCCATGACGGCAGCTAATCGAGTAGACAAATCTAAACTTGAGCGCGATTCCTGTAGTACTTTTGTTTGTTCATCTTTTTTAGCTGCTGGTGGTGGTAATGGTGCAGTGCGAGGTCTTTCGATAGTAGTGACCATACCGCTGATAGGGTCCATATAGGTCTCCGTGTCCGTGTCTATATAATAAGTATGTATATAGAGAGAGAGAGGTCATGTTTAGGAGGAGAAAATTGGGAGGGGAAGGACAAAAAACGACATTTACCTTTGGTTTGCTGAGATTGTTGTTGTTGTTGAGGAGGTTGTTCAAGCAATGAATCAAAAGTGGTTTCGACATTGGAGATGGCTTGCTTCAGGAGACCACCCCACCTTGACGTAGAATCGTTTGAGCCAAAAAAACCGCTCATGGTGTTTTTATTTTTATGAAATAAAGTGTATCCAAAAAGGAGAGAGTGATTAAAAAAAGAAAAAAATAAAGTGTTTAATTATGAGAGGAGAAAAAGGGTTTTTTGAAAGACAGCAATGAAAATCAGTGCATTTTTTTTTTTGTTTTTGTTTATATGCCACGATTAAAAGAGGCTCGTCGTACGACCTTGGCAATGTTAACATAGTGTCTCTGTTATATTTAAAAAAACAACGTCAGTGAAATGAAAAATAAGGAAGAAAAAGATAAGGTGGATTACCTTTAAATTACACAACATTTCAAGAATATGGTCATTGTACAGAAAAGATTGAAATTCGGCCAATGTTTGTGGAATGAAGAGAGTGTTTTCACACACTTGGGATGCGACGTAAACACCCTTGTAGGGTTTCACAGAGTACAGGTAGCCGACATAACCTACGATATTTGCGTGTTATTTTAAAAAAGAGAGGATAAAAATAAAGTATTACTGAATTACCAATTAACTGAATACCGATAGGAAACACATCTTCTGTTGAATCATTGATTCGATAAGAGGAAATAGTGAGCTCTTCTAAAATAGATTTATTAACAAGAACTGAATGACTTTGAAAGATGGCCTCTCTATCATCGTTTTCAAGCTGTGTGGCGTTAAGCATATTCATTGTCATACCGCAAGTCGCTAACTCAATGTTGTTCTGGCGTCCATAATCGGTAGTCGTTTGCTGAGCATGACATTGGAATAAAATGGTATCGTTTGATATATCACTGTCATCTGTTATTGAGAACTTGGATTTATGACTAAAATATAAAATATTTATCAGTGTATTAATAGATAAGGAAAAAGCCCTTTCATAAAATGTCTCTCTACTTTTTCTTTTTTTTTTTTTACTTTGTAAGTTTAATGTTTGTTCCACGAAATAATATGTCAAATATATGAGTCCAGTGAATAAAAGGTTTTGAATGAAGGTTATGATGTCGAACACAAAAATTCGATCTATGTCAAAAAAAAAACCTGTTATGTTATATATTGATTGTTTTTACATTCATAATAAAATAAAAATAAGATCCACGTACATGTATTCAATGATATCTAACAATTGATAGTCAATTGTAGTAAACGGATTTCCCTTGTAAATCTGTATATTCTTCATGTTTTCGATGGTAGTAGCAACTTGATCCATACTACCCACTTGAAAAGCTCGTTTTAGAGGTTCAATCAAGTGATTTACTTCGTTGTGTTTATCTGCATTAAAATGAGGTAGTTTATGGATAGATCTCAAGATACTCAGGTCTGTGGACGTGAAGGCATTGTATTTCTTGTAAGATTCACATTGTTTCTTTCCCATAATGTTAATAATAGATGCACGTACTACTCTAAAAGAAGGCTTTGTTATTAGTACCCAATGTGAGCTTATAGGATATATACTTTACGGAATAAATGATGTTTCCACAGCGCTCAAGTCGCTCTCGTGTTTAGAGAGACTCTGATAGTAATTCATCAACTGATTTTCGAGCACCTTGTATGTGGGTGTAAATAAAAAAAGTAGCTAGATCAATCAAGATAGACTTTACCTTTTCTGTTTCGTATTGATCATATTCTTCCAGAAGCTGTGTGGGTACTTCATCTTTCTGTGATGTATCTGCAGTACTCACTTATGGAAGGGTTTGCGGGCGCTTAATACTAAATCATCAAAAAGTGATAAAACTACTTACTAAAAGCCCCCATTTCTTGTTTTGCACAATAAAAGATAAAGAGAAAGAGAGAGAGAGAAAATAAATAACCAAAAATAAAAATAAAAAAGTTTGATTATCATCGACAAAGAGTACAGATCATTTATTGACAATCGCATAGCGGGTATTTAAAATAGAGTTGTACGCAGCATTCTGATAAAGTGGGGGGTGGGTGCGAAAAAAAAATAAAATTATATTCCCTTTTTATTATAAAGAAAAACTATAATGTTAAGATCCAAGTTTTTGTTGGCAAGATGTTTGACATTTTCAGTGGTAACACCCAATATGAAACGTTTACCGGCGGCCATGAATTTACCAAGGCATGCAGTAAAGAGATTGTATGCAACAACGACAACAAAGTCTAATGTGGGGCCGCCCATGGGGGCGGCTAGACGTGTGGTTTCCCTGCCAACCAAAGTGACTGAAATGAAACTACGATGTAAAGTATGACATTTATTTTGCAAGTCGTGAGCTGTCGAAAAACTAACAAAAAAAATAAAATAAAAAAATATCAATATAGGCACCGAATTTGATCAGAATGGTGCTGTCAAAACAACCGCAGGTGACTTTTTCAAAAGTGACTTTTGTCAACATCATTCGTTATTACCTCGTGATTTAAGAACGATTGATACCTACTCCGTATACCAGAAACCCACGATACTTGTTCGACCGGAAGCTATCCTGGTGAGCATTGCGCATTTAAAGGCGTTGTTGAAGAGTGATATGGTTGTGCTTTTTGATACCTATGGATCGACCGATAGTTATAATCAAAGCATATTTATTTATGATTTGCAAGAACGATTACGGTCGCAAAAAGATGGATTGCCATTTGAATTTAGGTAACATCTACTCATCAAAGGCATAAAAAACTGGGTTACTAACAAAAAAAAAACAGAGCGCTGGAAGCCATTTTAATATCAGTCACATCGTCACTACAGTCAGAATTAGATATATTAGAAGGGCCCGTGAATAAACTCTTGGGAGATTTAGAGGATTTAGCAGATATAGAAGAGTCAATGAATGGTGACAAATTGCGAGATTTATTACAATTTTCCAAGAAGCTTGCAAAATTCGAACAAGATGCGTTATCGATTCGAGATGCATTAGAAGAAGTGCTAGACAACGGTAGGTTTTTCTTGTATCAGAAAGAGAGAGAGAGAGAGAAAGGGAGAGACTAATAATGGTATAGATGAGGATTTGGCGGCCATGTATCTTTCTGATAAAAGAGCGGGCAAGTACCGTGCGCCTCAGGACCATGAAGAAGTGGAATTATTATTGGAAGCGTATTATAAGCAGACAGAAGAAATTGCGGCTAAAGCGTCGACATTGAGACAACACATGCGTTCAACGGAAGAGATTGTGCAACTGATTTTAGATGTGTCACGAAATTCGTTAATGTGGTATGATATTCGACTGACGATTATTACCTTATCAGCTACTGTTGTTAGTGGATATGGAGCTTTATTGGGCATGAATTTAAAGAATTACTTTGAAGATGACCCATATGCCTTTGGTGTGATTTCGGGGCTTGCACTCATGTCAGGTCTAGGTGCGTTTGCCATTGCCTTGAGAAAATTAAGAGGACTCGCAAAGATCAAACCTTAAAAATAAATCATAATAAATAAACCGTGTGAAATTACAAAAAGAAGAAGGGGATTTTTTATTTTATGTATTATATGTATATTGTATATATTATATTTTGATTAGGGAGACTTAGATGGTAGCATTACGTACAACGAGAACGGGACAAGGACAATTTTTAAGACAGGCGTCTGACACGGAGCCCAAAAAGACACTCTTGACAGTACTTAAGCCACGCGAACCAACGATTAATAAATCTACCTTATGAGCCTCTGTATAACGGGGTAAGAGAGTCTTTGCGTCTCCCCACAAGATATGTTCCTCACTAGAGACATTGATTTGACGGAGTTTAGCAGACATGTCTTCCAGACGTTGACGAGCAGTTTGACCTTGAGGATGATGTTCAATGTCCTTGATGGCTTCATCCACCTTGGTAACAGTAGTAGAGAGCATGGGCAATTCAGCTTCCTTGGGCTTTTCATCCTTCTTGTTGAAAAGGGAAGGACTTGACTTTTCGTGTCTTTGGACAGCAGATAGGAGGATGATATGATCACTTTCAGGGCGAACAATGTTCTTGACGGACCAATCGAATAATCTGTCAGCATCTTCACTACCATCATAAGCAAGAGCAACACGACGTTTTTCAGTAATAGAGAGAGGCATTTGTTTTAGTTTTTTTTTTTAAAATAATAAAAGTATAGAAGAAGAAACTTGGGCTTCGGTGAAATTTTTATTTAAATAGTCGAAACAACTTTTATGCAGCTTTTAGGTTTCACTTTGGCACATGATGAAACTTTTGGGAAATGAGGTGATGTAAAATTAAACTCCCGCATAGAACAATAGACCATACACAACAAGAGGCTTTTCCTTTCAGTTTGATTTGAAACTATGACAGCAAATATGTTGTAAGTAAAATATTCCGTATCCTTCACTTTCTCCCTCTCTCTTTCTCTTTCTTTTTCTGATCTGGGAAAAGATGGTACAGTTTAAATTCCAGTTGTTTAAATTTGATGGTATTTGTCAAACTGTAGCGTTAACACTATGCCCTTTAATGGGAAAATTTGATGGTATTGAACCCATGTGTTACTCCAGAAATGTGGAATTTGCCGGATTACTGGTATTTCAACCTGGTAAAATAACGAAAAAAAGATGAACAGAGTGAGATCGGTATTTTAAAAAAGAAACGATTCTGTAGCGACTTTGATGATGGATTTAGGAGCGCTTTGTATGACGAGTGTCATGATTTATCACGTCAAGACGAAATATACCGCGGTTGGTAGAAAAGAAATCGCCATGTTTTTTCAATTATATTTGGTGACTATATTTCTGGAAATGTTATTGGTCACCAACATCATTCCGACCGCCTCCATCTTATATCCCGTAAATTTTTTAATTTTAGATATTGCTATTTGTACAGTGTAACTAAGATGCTTTTCACACTAGTTTTTCACGGCAGCACATCTGGGACTACTTAGCGCATGTTTTTGGTGCTTAATGCTGAATGGGTTTGTCGGATTTCAATTTGCAGAAGATGGCACGCCGATCAGTTTATGGGTTAGTCTCTAAATTTTATTTTGTTCACATTACACAAAAAAAGATTTTTGTGGTGTGAGAATATTGAGGGCAATAGTCACCAGATTATGTACTTACTGTATTCAGTCTATTCGGATCACATCGTTTTTGGTATTCTTCATTGTTGGGTTTATTGCCATGGCGACATTTAGTAATTTAGGGCCATTTAGTTATACATCGCCGGGCGCTTTATGGATTATCTTCTTTTTGGTGAATGGCTCTATGTTTTTGGTCTATACGGTGTCTCAAATCATTTTAGTCGCTTATACGCTGGACGACCGATGGCCATTGGGTGATATTGCATTTGGAACCATCTTTTTCGTGTCAGGCCTTGTCGTCATGTTTATTTTCTCCGTCGCACTTTGCGAGCAAGTCAAGCATTATTTCGACGGCCTATTTTTTGGAAGCATGTTTAATCTATTAGCCGTCATGATGATTTACAAGTATTGGGACTCCATCACCAAGGAGGATCTTGAGTTCTCCATTGATTCCAAACACCAGGCTTGGGAAATACAGGCCTTGTTAAAGGAAGACGAGGAAGTGGTGTGTCATTAGATCGTGCGTGTGTGTGTGTGGGTTCCGTGTAACTTTATCTGTCCAATCACATCATTGCATTATTTGACACACACATATATAAACAGGCAAGAAAAAACCCAAATCATTCCCTTTTTTTTCTTTAGTTTTTTATAAATAAATAAAATGACATTAATCATTCGTCAAATCCGAGCTCTTATTGCAGAGACACCTTTACGAAAGAAACAACATGATAATAAAAACAGCGAACAACACAACCGAAGAAAATCATTGTCTGTGAAAATCAGTAAAGAACCACCAGCTGTAGTGTATTTTACAAGGGATAAGCTTGAAGATTCGTTTGAATGCATATTTGATCCACAGGTGCATCATGATTCCGAAACAGATCATCCTGATTTGCTGTTTGCAAAGGCCAAGAAAACTGACTGCAAGCCATGGCAGAAGGCACCCTATTGTACTGCCAGCAATAAAAGCCCCACCTTCTTGACTCGATTCAAATCTTCATTCAAAACAACGCCTATGGCTGAACCCGTCGCCTGATAAAATATATACATATATATATATTTATTATCTCTTTTCTCTTCTTGATATATTATACCACTTGTAAATAGCTTTCTATGTATACCTTTGTTAATAAAAAAAAAACTTTTTAACCACAAAAAGCTGATCTAGAGTTTAAAGTAGTGGGAATGAGGGAGTACAAAAACTACTTTTGTACTGCTAAACGAATCTGGACCTATAAATAACATGCATTTAAAACACTTTAAGTGTTCACGTTACAACAAAGCAAAAAGATAAATTAGGATAAAATAAAAAGCTCCTGCCAATTATCATTATCTAATGGAAGTATCTCATACGTTTTTTTTTATATAAACCGACAGGTAGAACACGTTGCTTTCACATTCTATTGCTGATAATTAGACAAGAAAATCTACCCCAATGGATACGTTTCATCTATAGACAAGTTTAAAGAAGCTAACCTGCCCAAAAAAAAAAAAAAAAAAAAAGGTATACATCACCTGAAGCAAAATCAGACAAGTATGTCTGCAACAATTTTTTTTTAAAAATATCTACCAATGTCTAGGGTTTCATTCAGCCGTAAGAGGATCATATATACCACACAAGCTATAATCACGCGTTTATACACATGCAGTTAAACGGATGGCCTCTTGGGGGAGAGGGGAGGTACTACCTCTAAATTGCCTGTTTTTGACAACATGAGTGACTCCTATTTTTTGTTTGGTTACGCTTATACCACCGACGGATTCAGTATAATAGTGGGATAGATTCTGTTTCGCCGAGTGATCTATTCATACAGTTTTAGTTCTGCGACTAAAAGATTATTCATAGGGTAAAAAGAAGCATAATTTTTCCTAGGTTACATGCTCGATATTTTTGTATGCGGACCACGCTATGGTGAGAGTATTTTATGAAGAGATCAGAAAAAGACTGCATCCAGGTAAGATCTTCCCAGGGGAAAAAAAGCGCGTGACGAATATCTGCAACACGACGCGTGATTGACGTACAGTGTATTTTACCAGAGTCAATATTATCTAAGCAACGCTTACAAGAATGGGGACTGCTTGTTTTCGAAAAAAAAAAAAAAGATCAATTCAGATGTTCCCCTTCTTTTTTTTTCCCGTTATCTTTTTTTTTTACTTTTTTTTTTGTCAACATAAAAAGAGAGGGACTACCAAGTGTATTGTTTGTTCAGTAGAGAAGAGAAATACCCTTTAACAGTCAAAGACGCAACCTCCATCCTTTTTGTTAAAAGTCTGAGCAAAAAAAGAAGGAAAAGAAAAACTCTCATTGTGAATTCGAAACAGGACTAGAGCCAAAAAGAAGAAATAGATACCCCAATAACAAGAAAGAAAGAAAAGAGATGGAAAGTATTTTACGACTGGATAAGGATACAATTTCGACCGAGACGCTTACACCGGAAAGTGAAGAGATATCGGTTGAAAATGCAAATATACCTAGAACGAAACGTGAGGAAGACGCGTTTATATTGAAAGACACGAGTAACCTTTTACCATCACCTCCTCCTCATGATAACATTTATAATCCACCTACCAAGAGAAAGGCACTTACCTCCATCAAGCTGGAAGTGGAAGAAGACAAATTAGAATTGGTGGCGAAAGGCTGTAAGTGGTGTCAAAGATGTGGTACATTTGAAACGCCTCGATGGAGATATGGACCGGGTGGGCCACTAAGGTAATAACAAACTTTGCATGGGGGTTCTTCTATTTTTTAAATTATTATACGTATAGTTTGTGTAATGCATGTCATCTTCGATGGAAAACCGTAGGTAGACCTGATACTGGATATAGTGCTACTTCATTTCCCCCACCTTTCTATGATGCATCTCCTCGTCAGACCAAAAGAAAATACAGCAAAACAAATATAAAAAGGCAAAAGAAGGAGGCTAACAAGGAAAATAGACTTACAATAATACCAAAATTAAAAGAAAATATGCCTTTATCAACATTACCTATTACATCGGAATCTCCACTATCATCATCATTATCATCATCATCATTAGCACCGCCGCCCCCTCCCCCTCCACCACCTCCACCAACGGCGATTCCTCTAATTATACCTGGTGCATGTACACAATGTCAAACTACGAACACTCCTTTATGGCGTAGAGGTCCATTTGGCTTTAGAACGTAAGCTGGCTTAATATATATATATATGTATGTGTATGTATTATTGACGAATGATTTTAGACTTTGTAATGCATGTGGATTGAAATGGTCCAAAGAAACGGACAATGGACAGAGCAGCGCAAATAAAGCGACTACAAGTGTAGAATATAAAGCGTCTGGCAGTGTACAATATAAACCACCAGTACAATACAAAAAACCAGTGTTACTCCGTCAAAAAAAGGAGTTTATAAAGCATGGACTTTATTCTGAAGAAACGCGAGTTGAAGTAGTTGAAAAGACACGATTTCAGTTTAAATTACCTATCCATCAAGGGGAGTTTATCATGTCCAAAGTTCAGGATTTTGAATTGCCTGTCGATATACTGGAGGAACGTGATTTGGGGTTGATTAAAGGATTGATGGCGGACCGAGAACCGTTTTTCACAAGAATCCGGTCTAATATCTTTGTGGAAAGAAAACCTCAGCATAAAGCAAATGAGCAAGCGGTTTGTCACTGCGTACCACCAACAGAAGAAGGACAGATGGGATGTGGAGAGGATTGTATTAATAGGTAGGAAACAGGCATGATGAGAATAGATCTGGAGAACTAAACATTATTGATTGTAGAATGTTGTTTTATGAGTGTGAACCAAAATATTGCCCTTGTGCTAGTCAATGTTCGAATCAACGATTTCAACGTAAAGAAAGAAAGAAGGGACTTCAAGTATTTCAGACAGAAGGTCGTGGATGGGGGCTTCGAACGACTGGTGATATCAAGAAGGGAGATTTAGTGATTGAATATCGTGGGGAAATCATCTCTCATGAGCTATGTGAAGAAAGAATGTGTACAGTTTATGTGAATGAAAAGAATTTTTATTTCTTAGACTATTGCAACGGAGAAGTGATTGATGCCTGTACAAAGGGAACCGAAGCTAGATTTATCAATCACAGTTGTGACCCTAATTGCCATATAGAAAAATGGTCACTGAAAGGGGAATCTCATTATGGTGTATTCGCTTCCGTTGATATTGGAGCGAACTCTGAACTATTTTATGACTATAACTTTTCGACTTTTAATGGTTCCGTTGAAAGTCAACAAAGATGTTATTGCGGCAGTAAATTATGTCGAGGTACCATTGGCAAGAAGACTTCGGGCATAACTCGCATAAAATAAAATAAAAAAACATTTTTTTTTTTTTGGTTTTGACACGACAATAGAGTCATTTAATTGGACAAAAAAATGATGACGTTTTGGGGAGGTCTATCGGCCAACACCTAATAATAAAAAAAAATAGAGAGCCATTTTTTTTTTTTTTTTTTTTTTTTTTACATTCTTCTAAACCTTTTTTTTTTAAAAAAAACATGTCTTACGAAAACGATAACGAAAGCGCTTCTGATCACGATTTCGGAGATCTCTTTGGCTCAGAAGACGAAGCCTCTGATATCGACGATGGACGATCACAGTCTTCTGCTGAAGGTCATAACTCACCTGTTGCAGCCGTAACAACTCCACCACCAACAAAATCAAATGACCTCGACAATTTATTCGGGAGTGACGATGAATCCGAATCTGAGGATGAATCGAGACAAACCATGAAACACAGAAGGTTCATAAAAATACATGGAAACAGCACACCTTTTTGACACGTATGAAATTAATACACTTTTTAAAATTAGTTCACGTATAGAATCATCAGAGGACGAAGATAGAAGAAGCCCAGCTCGATATGAAGAGGACGAGAATAAAGAAGATTATGATGATTATGATAATCAGTCTAGCAGAAAACAACGCGTGGAGGTCTCACTTGAAATGCCTCAACTTCCTGTACCTTACAGTGATAACGACAAGGTAAAAATAAATAATAATAAGCTATTTTATAGTGGTGTTTAATCACTATTTAATATAGTATTACTTGGCAAAATTACCGCGTTTCTTGGACATCGAAGTCAACCCTTTTGTACCTCGTGAATTCGAAGTACAAATTGAGGAAGGATTGACTGCCAAGCAAGAGCAAGAAGCTATTCGTGAACAAATCGAGAGTACTATTCGTTGGAGAAGAGTGAGACAACATGGGCACGAAGTGAGTTTATAGACAATTATATATATCAGGAAAACTGATTAGTTTTTTTGGGGGGATAAATAGACAATGGAATCAAATGCACATATTGTAGAATGGGAGGATGGCAGAAAGTCGTTAATGTTGGGGGACGAATGTTTCGATTTAGGTATAAAACCAGTTGGAGTAGACGATCATTCCTTCCTGTTAGCACATCAAACGGGTTCTGGCGCACTTGAAAGTCAAACTGAATTCACGGATTTGATGTCATTTATGCCTAGTGGACTTAAGAGTGATACCCATCGTAACTTGACAGCTCAAATTGCCGACAAGCAGGTCAAGAAGAACAGGACAAAGATGTATTTCACAGATAAGGATCCTGAGCTTATGAAGCAAGAGCTTGAATCTCAAGAGAACGAACGACTAAAGGCACAAAAGAAATTGGAGCTGCAGCGCCGAAAGGTGGATATGCGTTATGGAGATAGCACCAGTAGTCGTAGAAACAATGATTTTGGTGATTATGATACCGCAGATTACCCATCTCGTAATGGAGCCAGTAGTCAAGCTCAGGATAGATATGAGGATGATTTCGTTGTGGACGACGATGAATATGATGAAGAGGAGGAGCGATCGAGAGAGAATAGATTATCACAGGCAAAACGCACTGGTATGGATAAATATGCTAAGCGTTCGCGTTATAGTGATGATGAAGATGAAGAGGAAGATGCCGATTATGGTAACGATGACGACGACGAGGAGGAAATTGTTGTTAGAAGACATAAACGTACACGTATTGTCAGTGATGATGACGAGTAAACATTGTATTATAAATCTGCCCTAAAATTAAAAACATAAAAAAAGAGTAAATTCATCATACCATTTATACACTGCCATATAAGTTATAATTCTTATTGTATTTGCTTATGAATCCACCGTGGCATAGATATAGGGGAACACGTTGAACAAATGATAAAACATTAAACTAGCGACTTTATTTTATTTTTATAAATAAAAGCGCCAAACATTACCAGTTTTATCTCACGCTTTTTCTTATTGTTAAAACTTGATATACAATGACTAAAATCACGCACTGCATTTTTGACATGGTAAAGAATATTGAACGACTAGGAAAATGAATATAGCTTTATGTTAAATATTGTTAATCTAAAAGGACGGTCTCCTTTTAGACACGGAACGTGTCTATACCGAAGTGACTCAGCAAATCTTGGACAAGCATGCCAACGGTGTCAAATTTACCTGGGATGTCAAGAGTAAATTAATGGGAAGAACTGGCGATGAGGTATATAGAAACAATCTTTTTCCGCTGTCTTTATCTAACTCCCATGCATAAATCTAGTCTGCCACTATGGTTGTAGAAACCTACAAGTTACCCATGACAGTGCCAGAGTACTTGGAAATCATGTCGACTATTCAAGAAGATCTTTTCCCTCATGTCATGATTCTTCCAGGTGTTGAAAAATTCGTGCGTCATTTGAAAGCTCATGGCATTCCCATGGCCGTGGCCACTTCTTCCACGCGCAATAAGTTTGACCTGAAGACGTCATTGAACAAAGAGTTTTTCGAGCTTTTCGATGTGATTATTTGTGGAGATGATGCCGAGATTAAACGCGGCAAGCCTGCACCTGATCTTTTCTTGGCAGCTCAAAAGCATCTTGGCAACCCACCCTCCGAAAACTGTTTGGTGTTTGAAGATGCGGTGAATGGTGTGGAAGCCGGTTTAAATGCAAATATGCATGTGGTTTGGATTCCCGATGAAAATATCAAATGTTTGACAGGTGATGAGAATCATGGTGCTACTGTTGTTTTGAAATCGATGGAGGATTTGGTACCTGAAGATTTTGGACTTCCTCCTTATGATAAATAATAATAAAAAGAACTATTTTTATTGTTATTACATGAATATATTATCAAAGTCGGACGCCTTCGTAGCAGTGGTTTGAGAAGAGATGATAGGTGAGCCAAACAGGGATGCTAAATCTTCGTTAACAGAGGACTTTTGAAAAGTGTTGTTATCTCCAACGGAGAGCGCGTCAAAGGCAGAGAGATCAAACCCGTATTTAGAGACGGATTTGGAGTTTGGTATACTTGCATTAGCCGTAGCTGCAGCTGTCGCACCAGCAGCAGCAGCAGGTTGCCCATTTGATTTTTTGAATCCAGCAAAAGGATCAAACACTTGAGGTGATCCAATATCACTACGAGGCGACATCATGGCCGAGCTACCGGAGAACGACGAAGGTGCTCTTGTCAACTCTGGTAAAGATGAAAGGAACACAGTGTTGGGTGTATTTGATTGTGTGGTAGAAGAAGAATGCCCCCAAAGTTCATCTCTCTTTTGTTGCTCGCATTCTAATAGCTTTTCTTGCTCTTGTGCATTTCTTTGTGCAGCTTCCATCTCGTGCTTTGCATGACTCACTTCCAATTCCAATTGATGAATACTTTGTTTCTCAGCTTGGTGATGAGATTGCGTTGTTTCCAACGCTTTTTGTTGAAATATGACTTGTTGTTTTAGTTCGACCAATGTATTTTCAAGCTCGTAACGATGGTCTAATTCAGCTTGCTGTTGTTGCAAAGCTAATTGTCTGTTCGGAACAGTAGGTGATGGAGTAAACTGTATAGGGGTATGATCTAATTTCAATTAGAGCAAATAAAAAAGGGTAAGTGATATGATTTTCTTGGCTTGTTTGTAATACGAACATATGTCGATCCTTTCGCCATTTTTACGCAGGTTTATCAAATGCATGGCCACACAGAAATCGTGAAAGTCCAACTTTCCCAAGCATCTGCTATCAGCAATTTCCCAAATCAAGCCTAACTCTGCATCAGAAAGACGAGAGTGGCTAAAGAAATACACAGCTTCATCGGCATCTATAAATCCTGAATTATCAGTATCCAGTTCATTAAAATAAGGCCTGTATTGATTCATCTCTTGTGGCGATAAGGAGACAGAAGAGTGAGTTGTATTTGTCCTTGAGTTGAAGGAAGATGCGGTAGTATGGCTTGTGACAGGGGACATGATGGGCTGGATGGTACCTCTAGTGGCGATGACGGGAGATTTGACAGTGTTATGTCTGTGGATGGGGGTATTGAAACGACCAGCAGCCTCTGAATAAGTTTGAGAAGGTAATGTTTGTGGCAAAATAAAGGATGGATCCGACATACATCGTGATATATAATGCATGGCAATGATGAACTCTG